>NC_057812.1:369330325-369355996 GCF_018294505.1 Triticum aestivum | reverse complement strand
ATCATGTTCGGTGAGAAAATCACGTTCCTGAAGGTTTCATTCCGTTTGGACTCCGTTTGATATTCCTTTTCTTCGAAACCCTAAAATAGGCAAAAAAAACCAGCAATTCTGGGCTGGGCTCCGGTTAATAGGTTAGTCCCAATAATAATATAAAAGTGGATAATACAGCCCAATAATGTCCAAAACAGTAGATAATATAGCATGGAGCAATCAAAAATTATAGATACATTGGAGACGTATCAAGCATCCCCAAGCTTAATTCCTGCTCGTCCTCGAGTAGGTAAATGATAAAAACAGAATTTTTGATGCGGAGTGCTACCTGGCATAATTTTAATGTAATTCTTCTTAATTGTGGTATGAATATTCAAATCCGAAAGATTCAAGATAAAAGTTCATATTGACATAAAAATAATAATACTTCAAGCATACTAACTAAGCAATTATGTCCTCTCAAAATAACATGGCCAAAGAAAGTTCATCCCTACAAAATCATATAGTTTAGTCATGCTCCATTTTCGTCACACAAGAATGCTCTCATCATGCACAACCCCGATGACAAGCCAAGCAATTGTTTCATACTTTAGTAATCTCAAACCTATAAACTTTCACGCAATATATGAGCACGAGCCATGCATGGATATAGCACTATGGGTGGAATAGAATATGATGGTGGGGGTTATGTGGAGAAGACAAAAAGGAGAAAGTATCACATCAACGAGGCTAATCAATGGGCTATGGAGATGCCCATCGACTGATGTTAATGCAAGGAGTAGGGATTGCCATGCAACGGATGCACTAGAGCTATAAATGTATGAAACCTCAACAAAAGAAACTAAGTGGGTGTGCATCCAACTTGCTTGCTCACGGAGACCTAGGGCACTTGAGGAGGCCCATTGTTGGAATATACAAGCCAAGTTCTATAATGAAAATTTCCCACTAGTATATGAAAATTTCCCCTTTTTTATTTTTTTATTTGGCCTTTCTCTTTTTTTAGGACAATGCTCTATGAATGATGGTCATCACACTTCTATTTATTTACAACTCTACAACTCGATACTTAGAATAAGATATGACTCTATATGAATGCCTCCGGCGGTGTACCAGGATATGCAATGAACCAAGAGTGACATGTATGAAAGAATTATGAACGGCATCTTTGCCACAAATACTATGTCAACTACATGATCATGCTAAGCAATATGACAATGATGAATGTGTCATGATAAACGGAATGGTGAAAAGTTGCATGGCAATATATCTCGGAATGGCTATGGAAATGCCATAATAGGTAGGTATGGTGGCTATTTTGAGGAAGATATAAGGAGGTTTATGTGTGAAAGAGCGTATCATATCACGGGGTTTGGATGCACCGGCGAAGTTTGCACCAACTCTCAATGTGAGAAAGGGCAATGCATGGTACCGAAGAGGCTAGCAATGATGGAAGGGTGAGAGTGCGTATAATCCATAGAGTCAACATTAGTCATAAAGAACTCACATACTTATTGCAAAAATCTACAAGTCATCAAAAACCAAGCACTACGCGCATGCTCCTAGGGGGATAGATTGGTAGGAGAAGACCATCGCTCGTCCCCGACCGCCACCCATAAGGAAGACAATCAAATAACACCTCATGTTTCAAAATTTTTACATAACATTTACCATACGTGCATGCTATGGGACTTGCAAACTTCAACGCAAGCATTTCTCAAATTCACAACTACTCAACTAGCACGACTTTGATATTATTACCTCCATATCTCAAAACAATCATGAAGCAGCAAACTTCTCTTAGTATTCAAAACACTCATAAGAAAAAAATCTAATCTTGAATACCTAGCATATGAGGATTATTTAAGCAAATTACCATGATATTTAAGACTCTCAAAATAATCTAAGTGAAGCATGAGAGATCAATAGTTTTTATAAAACAAATCCACCACCGTGCTCTAAAAGATATAAGTGAAGTACTAGAGCAAAACTATATAACTCAAAAAGATATAAGCGAAGCACATAGACTATTCTAACAAATTCCAAATCATGTATGGCTCTCTAAAAAGGTGTGTACAGCAAGGATGATTATGGTAAACTAAAAAGAAAATACTCAAATCATACAAGACGCTCCAAGCAAAACACATATCATGTGGTGAATAAAAATATAGCTCCAAGTAAAGTTACCGATAGAAGTAGACGAAAAGAGGGGATGCCTTCCGGGGCATCCCCAAGCTTTGGATTTCAGGTGTCCTTAGATTATGTTGGGGGTGCCATGGGCATCCCCAAGCTTAGGCTCTTGCCACTCCTTGTTCCATAATCCATCAAATCTTTACCCAAAACTTGAAAACTTCACAACACAAAACTTAAAGTAGAAAATCTCGTGAGCTCCGTTAGCGAAAGAAAACAAAAGACCACTTCAAGGTACTGTAATTAACTCATTATTTAATTATATTGGTGTTAAACCTACTATATTCGAACTTATCTATGGTTTATAAACTATTTTACTAGCCATAGATTCATCAAAATAAGCAACAACACATGAAAAACAGAATCTGTCAAAAACAGAACAGTCTGTAGTAATCTGTAGCTAGCGCAAGCTCTGGAACCCCAACAATTCTAAAATAAATTGCTGGACGTGAGGAATTTATCTATTAATCATATGCAAAAATAATTAACTAAATAGCACTTTCCAAATAAAAATGGCAGCAGTTCTCGTGAGCGCTAAAGTTTTTGTTTTTTACAGCAAGATATCAAGACTTTCCCCAAGTCTTCCCAACGGTTCTACTTGGCACAAACACTAATTAAACACAAAAAACACAACCTAAACAGAGGCTAGATAAATTATTTATTACTAAACAGGAGCAAAAGGAAAGGAATAAAAATAAAATTGGGTTGCCTCCCAACAAGCGCTATCGTTTAACGCCCCTAGATAGGCATAAAAAGCAAGGATAGATCTAGGTATTGCCATCTTTGGTAGGCAATCCATAAGTGGCTCTCCTAAATGATTCATAGGGTAATTTAATTTTATTTCTAGGAAAGTGTTCCATGCCTTTCCTTAACGGAAATTGGAATCTAATATTTCCTTCCTTCATATCAATAATTGCACCAATCGTTCTAAGGAAAGGTCTACCAAGAATAATAGGACATGAAGGATTGCAATCTATGTCAAGAACAATAAAATCTACGGGTACATAATTCCTATTTGCAACAATAAGGACATCATTAATTCTTACCATAGGTTTCTTAATAGTGGAATCCGCGAGGTGCAAGTTTAGAGAGCAATCATCAAAATCACGGAAACCTAACAAATCACACAAAGTCTTTGGAATCGTGGAAACACTAGCACCCAAATCACATGAAGCATAGAACTCATGATCTTTAATCTTAATTTTAATAGTTGGTTCCCACTCATCATAAAGCTTTCTAGGGATAGAAACTTCCAACTCAAGTTTTTCTTCATAAGATTGCATCAAGGCATCAACGATATGTTTAGTGAACGCTTTATTTTGACTATAAGCGTGAAGAGAATTTAGCACGGATTGCAACAAGGAAATGAAATCAATCAAAGAGCAATTTTCATAATTAAATTCCTTGAAATCCAAAATAGTGGGTTTAGCAACATCTAGGGTTTTAATTTCTTCGATCCCACTTTCATCAATTTTAGCATCAAGATCTAAAAACTCTGAATTCTTGGAACGCCTTCTAGGTAAAGGTGGATCATATTCAGTCCCATCATTATCAAGATTCATATTGCAAAACTAAGATTTAATAGGGGACGCATCAATAACTTTTAGATCTTCATCTTTATTTTCATAGGTACTAGAAGAACACGCTCTTATAAAGGCATCTTTCTTCTTTTGCATATCACACAAATCAACGAAGCTATTTAGATGGGTAGCGGCATCTTCACTAGGAAGGCCGGAAAACGGATCTTTCATGTCAAGATTCAGCAAAGCGGCATTAATTTCACAAGATTTAGCATCGGTAAGAGGAGCAATCGGAGTGCTAATAAAATCATTGTTGTTGGTATTGGTAAAGTCACACAATTTAGTGTTATCTTGAGCCATCATGACAAGCAAGCAATCCAACACACAGGCAAACAAAAAGCAGGCGGGCAAAAAGAGGCGAACTGATGAGGACATCAATACAATTGTTACACCCACAGCCCCTGCTGCTATACATACTGGACCAATTACTAGAGCTCGTGCACGCCAACTAAATTACCAGGTACTTTCGTATCTTGGTAATGATTCTAATGTTCATGAGAATATGATGCTGCCTAAATTGGATACATTTGTTTTGCTTACAAATGAAGGGCCTAGCTTGGAGAAGGATGAACATTGGAGCAAGAACAAGCATGGAGATGATGGCATGCGCAAGGGGAACAAGAACGGAGTTACAAGTGATGATTTCAGGACTTTGAAGCCACCATAATGGGTGCATGAAGCCTTGGACGAAATATACAAGATGCCACTTCATAAATTTCGTCCCGAGGCTATTTTAGGTGCTGCGTCACCTTATTATTGGGCCAGGCCAATGTAATTTCGAAATACATAAGTATAGGCTATTTTTAGAGTCCGTATGTGTGGGGAAACAAGAGATAGGGTTGATTTCGGACCCCTCCACCAAGGGCCACGAAATTCCCCCCTCTTCCTCCATATATACAGCCCTTAGGGCATCGTTTAGACTTTGGGTTTTGTTTAGATTAAAAGTTCGCCATAGCTGCAACTTCGCGTACTTCGTTTGTGTTCAACGACCAGACAAAGGCGTCACAGAACCCCACTTTGATCAATAAAGCTTTCATCTTATATTCGCAATATCCAGATTGCAATCTTAGTTTCTTGCTTGTTCTTCGTTTGCTCGCAGGAAACAGACCCTCGTGGTCAGGTTGATCGTGCTCCGGCGTGGTCAATAACCTCTCGGAGTTGGTTTAGCGATTGCTAAGGCGCGACGTCCTCGCACGTTCGTAGTCGGATCGTTAAAGTTGACTTCCACCAAAGCGATATCCATCATCTCATCGAAAGACGGGACACCTCCGCATCAATACAATTGTTACACCCACAGCCCCTGCTGCTATACATACTGGACCAATTACTAGAGCTCGTGCACGCCAACTAAATTACCAGGTACTTTCGTTTCTTGGTAATGATTCTAATGTTCATGAGAATATGATGCTGCCTAAATTGGATACATTTGTTTTGCTTACAAATGAAGGGCCTAGCTTGGAGAAGGATGAACATTGGAGCAAGAACAAGCATGGAGATGATGGCATGCGCAAGGGGAACAAGAACGGAGTTACAAGTGATGATTTCAGGACTTTGAAGCCACCATAATGGGTGCATGAAGCCTTGGACGAAATATACAAGATGCCACTTCATAAATTTCGTCCCGAGGCTATTTTAGGTGCTGCGTCACCTTATTATTGGGCCAGGCCCATGTAATTTCGAAATACATAAGTATAGGCTATTTTTAGAGTCCGTATGTGTGGGGAAACAAGAGATAGGGTTGATTTCGGACCCCTCCACCAAGGGCCACGAAATTCCCCCCTCTTCCTCCATATATACAGCCCTTAGGGCATCGTTTAGACTCTGAGTTTTGTTTAGATTAAAAGTTCGCCATAGCTGCAACTTCGCGTACTTCGTTTGTGTTCAACGACCAGACAAAGGCGTCACAGAACCCCACCTTGGTCAATAAAGATTTCATCTTATATTCGCAATATCCAGATTGCAATCTTAGTTTCTTGCTTGTTCTTCGTTTGCTCGCAGGAAACAGACCCTCGTGGTCAGGTTGATCGTGCTCCGGCGTGGTCAATAACCTCTCGGAGTTGGTTTAGCGATTGCTAAGGCGCGACGTCCTCGCACGTTCGTAGTCGGATCGTTAAAGTTGACTTCCACCAAAGCGATATCCATCATCTCATCGAAAGACGGGACACCTCCGCATCAATACAATTGTTGCCCCACAGCCCCTGCTGCTATACATACTGGACCAATTACTAGAGCTCGTGCACGCCAACTAAATTACCAGGTACTTTCGTTTCTTGGTAATGATTCTAATGTTCATGAGAATATGATGCTGCCTAAATTGGATACATTTGTTTTGCTTACAAATGAAGGGCCTAGCTTGGAGAAGGATGAACATTGGAGCAAGAACAAGCATGGAGATGATGGCATGCGCAAGGGGAACAAGAACGGAGTTACAAGTGATGATTTCAGGACTTTGAAGCCACCATAATGGGTGCATGAAGCCTTGGACGAAATATACAAGATGCCACTTCATAAATTTCGTCCCGAGGCTATTTTAGGTGCTGCGTCACCTTATTATTGGGCCAGGCCCATGTAATTTCGAAATACATAAGTATAGGCTATTTTTAGAGTCCGTATGTGTGGGGAAACAAGTGATAGGGTTGATTTCGGACCCCTCCACCAAGGGCCACGAAATTCCCCCCTCTTCCTCCATATATACAGCCCTTAGGGCATCGTTTAGACTTTGGGTTTTGTTTAGATTAAAAGTTCGCCATAGCTGCAACTTCGCGTACTTCGTTTGTGTTCAACGACCAGACAAAGGCGTCACAGAACCCCACCTTGATCAATAAAGCTTTCATCTTATATTCGTAATATCCAGATTGCAATCTTAGTTTCTTGCTTGTTCTTCGTTTGCTCGCAGGAAACAGACCCTCGTGGTCAGGTTGATCGTGCTCCGGCGTGGTCAATAACCTCTCGGAGTTGGTTTAGCGATTGCTAAGGCGCGACGTCCTTGCACGTTCGTAGTCGGATCGTCAAAGTCGACTTCCACCAAAGCGATATCCATCATCTCATTGAAAGACGGGACACCTTTGCCTCTATCAAGTGGTATCAGATTGCCAGGTTGCTCGGTGAGATTTTACAGTTTTTCGTAGTTTAGATCGAGTCTGTTCTTCATACCTATAGTCCACGAAAAAGCCACAAAAAAATTAGGGTTAGTTCATCATATCCGAACCAATCTGAGCCTCTGCATAATCTTTTTAGGGTTTTGCTTTGTTGAATTTGTGGTTGCATCGTCGTGTCTAGTTGCTGGTCTTAGAGTCTAGTCTTTTAGAGTTTCGAGTTCTGGTCATAAGTTGTCACGCCGCCGCCGCACCATCATCATCACCCCTGCCATCTACCACCACCGCTTATCCGCCACCGCTTCGAATCCGTATCCATATACCACCACAGCTGTCATATACCACCACCGCTGCCATCTACCACCATATATCCACCACCAATCCGAGTTCTTGTCATATTAGGTTTATTTTCGCGATCCATCTAGATTCCGATTCGTGCTTCCTTGCCGGAGTAGGTTTCGGAAAAAAAACAAAAAGAGAGTCCGGAAACCACGCTTCGTTTAGGCCCAAAATTTTTCGAAAACGCATTTTTCAAAAAAAATTCTGGCTATCCTATTTTTAGGTGTTTCTGAGTGTTTTGAGACAGGTGCCATTATAGGAAGTTTTTTTTGACCCGTTTCCAGTTTTTGGGTCCGGGCAGTCAAAAAAAAATTGGTCGAAAAAATTTCGTGCCCATCCTGTCAGTTTGAGCTAGGAAGAGTTTTGAGACACTCGCCATTATAGTGATTTTTCGCAAAAAAAAGCAGCGCAAAAAAAAAGAGCGAAAAAAAAATCCAGAGTGTGCTTTTCCCTTGTTTACGTGCCGCGCCGTGATTTTGTTGGTGTTCTAGGCTCGCGTCTCTAGCACAGTCTAGCCTAGGACCAGCACAGTACCGTCGTTGAGCGTTTATTCAACTTTGCATCTCTGAATTGATTATTGCTGACCCTTTTTGCTACCATATTATAAGCCTTCCCAGCTCCACATACATCTACGTCGTGCGTTTGACTCTCCCTGGTACTCGCTCTATCCAAGCTTTGAGAGTTTTTGACTACAACGGTTGCCGATCACCGCCTGCTGCTGGGTAAGAACTGGTAAGAATTTGAGATTTGCTTGACGGATTTGTGACACCCACCACCACCTCTTGTTAGTAGTCTGTAGGATCATATTCTTGTGTGTTTCTATTGCTGCTAACCATGCCAGGATCACAAGCCGACGAGACTGACTGGGAGAACATGACAAATAAGGATTTGCATGATAAATTTCAGCAAATGATGAGTGAACAGGTGCAAGACGTGCTAAACAGATTTGAAGAGCCCATGGAGAAGATAGATGGCATGGAGAAGACGTTCGAAACAAAGCTCGATAACAAGTTTAATGAATTGCTCGCGCGTCTTCCACCACCACCACCCGCTGCACCTAACGCACCTCTCCAACAACAACAACAACGACTACCTCCACGTCGCGAAATAGACCTCCGCTGAGCGAGCCGTGTTCCTCTTGCGTTTGGCCAAACTGTTGGTGCTGCTGTTGATACTTCTGTGGCTCCTGCTGCTGATGCGGAGGAGGATGATTATGTGGGAGATTACGAGGATGAGGTTGCTCAAAATCAGAACTACGTGCAACCACCAGCACCACCACCAGTAGGTCGACCTCAGGTATATATTCGTAATGGTAGGCCTGCACCACCACCTCAGGTACGAGATGATGTCCATATTCCTAAACTGAAATTGAATATTCCACCATTTGAGGGTAGATATGTTCCTGATATATATCTTACTTGGGAGTTAGTAACTGAACAACGTTTTACATGTTTACAATATCCCGAGGAGAGACGGGTTGCTGCTGCTGTTTGTGCTTTCACTAGTTTTGCATGTGTCTGGTGGTCTGAACATTGTAGATTATATCCTATTCCAACTACTTGGGCTGCTTTGAAAACTGCTATGCGTACGCGTTGGGTTCCACCATATTATCAACATGAATTGCTTCAAAAATTGCAGCGTTTAAGACAAGGAAAAAATTCTGTAGAAGAATATTATCAGGAATTACAAACTGGCATGATTCGATGTGGTATTGTTGAGGAGAATGAAGCTATGCTTGCACGTTTTCTGGGTGGATTAAATAGAGAGATTCAGACCATTCTAGACTATAAGGAGTATACCAATATCACTCGTTTATTCCATCTTGCTTGTAAAGGTGAACATGAAGTGCAGGATCGACAAGCATTGGCGCGAACTAACTTTTCTGCAGGCCGACCTTCATCATGGACACCGCGTGCATCTTCTACTTCAACTGCACCAGCACCTCAATCAGGTGCCTCCTACAGCCGTGATACAAGAAAACAGGAACAACCACCATTATCTGCCAAGAGCGCACCTGTCGGGCCTGCACAGAGTTCTTCTTCTTCTAGGGCATCAACAGGGCACACAAGTGATATTATTTGTCGTCGTTGTAAGGGAGGAGGTCATTATGCAAGAGAATGCAAATCTCCGCGTGTGATGATTGCTACCGAGGGTGGCGGATATGAGTCCGCTAGTGACTATGATGAGGAGACATTGGCTCTTATTACACGTGAAGAACATGGTGGAGATGATTCTGATCATGAGACACAATACATGGCTCCTGAAGACGCTGACAGGTATGAATGTTTAGTTGCTCAACGTGTTTTGAGTGTGCAGGTCACACAAGCTAAGCAAAATCAGAGGCACAATTTGTTCCATACCAAGGGAGTTGTGAAGGAACGTTCTGTGTGCGTCATAATAGACGGAGGGAGCTGCAACAACTTGGCTAGCATGGAGATGGTGGAGAAGCTTTCTCTCACCACAAGACCACATCCACATCCTTACTACATCCAATGGTTCAACAACAGCGGCAAGGTTAAGGTAACACGTACTGTTCGTGTGCATTTTAGTATCTCTACATATGCTGATTATGTTGATTGTGATGTGGTACCTATGCAAGCATGTTCCTTATTACTTGGTAGACCATGGCAATTTGATAAAAAATTTGTACACCATGGTAGAAACAATCACTATACTCTTGTTCATAAGGATAAAAATATTACTTTGCTTCCTATGACTCCTGATTCCATTTTGAAAGATGATATTAATAGAGCTAATAAAGCAAAACAGGAGAAGAATAAGAGTGAAAATCAGATTGTGTCAAAAGAATTTGAGCAACAAATGAAGCCTAATAATAAACCATCTAGTGTTGCTTCTGAAATTAAATTGAAAAGTGCATGTTTATTTGCCACCAAATCTGATATTGATGAGCTAGATTTCAGCAAATCTGTTTGCTATGCTTTTGTGTGCAAAGAGGCATTATTTTCATTCGAGGACGTGCCTTCCTCTTTGCCTCCTGCTGTCACTAACATTTTGCAGGAGTTCGCTGACGTTTTTCCACAAGACGTGCCACCGAGATTACCGCCTATTCGAGGGATTGAGCATCAGATTGACTTAATTCCCGGTGCTTCACTGCCAAACCGTGCACCATACCGTACCAATCTAGAGGAGACGAAGGAGATTATGCGTCAAGTACAAGAGCTTCTCGACAAAGGTTATATACGCGAATCCCTTAGTCCTTGTGTTGTTCCTATTATTCTAGTGCCGAAAAAGGATGGTACATCACGTATGTGTGTTGATTGTAGAGGCATTAATAATATTACTATTCATTATCGTCATCCTATTCCTAGGCTAGATGATATGCTTGATGAATTGAGTGGCTCTACAATATTCTCCAAAGTTGATTTGCGTAGTGGCTACCATCAAATTCGTATGAAATTGGGAGATGAATGGTAAACAGCATTTAAAACTAAGTTTGGATTATATGAGTGGTTAGTCATGCCTTTTGGGTTAACTAATGCACCTAGTACTTTCATGAGATTAATGAACGAAGTTTTACGTGCTTTCATTGGACGATTTGTGGTAGTTTACTTTGATGACATATTGATTTATAGCAGATCTTTGGAAGAACATTTGGAACATTTACGTGCTGTTTTTATTGCTCTACGTGATGCACGTTTGTTTGGTAACCTTGGGAAGTGCACCTTTTGCACCGACCGAGTATCTTTTCTTGGCTATGTTGTTACTCCACAGGGAATTGAAGTTGATAAAGCCAAGATTGAAGCTATTGAGAGTTGGCCGCAGCCCAAAACGGTCACACAAGTGAGGAGTTTTCTTGGCCTCGCTGGATTCTATAGGCGTTTTGTGAGAGATTTCAGCACCATTGCTGCACCTCTCAATGAGCTTACAAAGAAAGATGTGCCTTTTCTTTGGGGTACCGCACAGGAAGAAGCCTTCACGGTTTTGAAAGATAAGTTGACACATGCTCCTTTACTCCAACTTCCTGATTTTAATAAGACTTTTGAGCTTGAATGTGATGCTAGTGGAATTGGATTAGGAGGTGTGTTATTACAAGATGGCAAACCTGTTGCATACTTTTCTGAAAAATTGAGTGGGCCTAGTCTGAATTATTCTACTTATGATAAAGAATTATATGCTATTGTTCGGACTTTAGAAACATGGCAACATTATTTATGGCCCAAAGAATTTGTTATACATTCTGATCATGAATCTTTGAAACATATTAAAAGTCAAGCTAAACTGAATCGTAGACATGCTAAATGGGTTGAATTCATTGAGACTTTCCCTTATGTCATTAAACACAAGAAGGGAAAAGAAAATGTTATTGCTGATGCATTGTCTCGTCGCTATACTATGCTTTCACAACTTGACTTCAAAATATTTGGTTTGGATACCATCAAAGATCAATATGTGCATGATGCTGATTTTAAAGATGTAATGCAGAATTGTAAAGAAGGAAGAATGTGGAACAAGTTTGTTGTTAACGATGGATTTGTGTTTCGTGCTAACAAGCTATGCATTCCAGCTAGCTCCATTCGTCTTTTGTTGTTGCAGGAGGCGCATGGAGGAGGATTAATGGGACACTTTGGCGTGAAGAAGACGGAGGACGTACTTGCTACACATTTCTTTTGGCCAAAGATGAGACGGGATGTTGAGCGTTTTATTGCTCGCTGCACTACATGTCAAAAAGCTAAGTCACGACTCAATCCTCATGGTTTATATATGCCTTTGCCTGTACCTAGTGTTCCTTGGGAGGATATATCCATGGACTTTGTTTTAGGTTTACCTCGAACAAAGAAGGGGAGGGATAGCATATTTGTTGTCGTGGATAGATTCTCGAAAATGGCACACTTTATACCATGTCATAAAAGCGATGATGCTGTTAATGTTGCTGATTTGTTCTTTCGTGAAATTATTCGCTTGCATGGTGTACTGATGAGGACATCAATACAATTGTTACACCCACAGCCCCTGCTGCTATACATACTGGACCAATTACTAGAGCTCGTGCACGCCAACTAAATTACCAGGTACTTTCGTTTCTTGGTAATGATTCTAATGTTCATGAGAATATGATGCTGCCTAAATTGGATACATTTGTTTTGCTTACAAATGAAGGGCCTAGCTTGGAGAAGGATGAACATTGGAGCAAGAACAAGCATGGAGATGATGGCATGCGCAAGGGGAACAAGAACGGAGTTACAAGTGATGATTTCAGGACTTTGAAGCCACCATAATGGGTGCATGAAGCCTTGGACGAAATATACAAGATGCCACTTCATAAATTTCGTCCCGAGGCTATTTTAGGTGCTGCGTCACCTTATTTTTGGGCCAGGCCCATGTAATTTCGAAATACATAAGTATAGGCTATTTTTAGAGTCCGTATGTGTGGGGAAACAAGAGATAGGGTTGATTTCGGACCCCTCCACCAAGGGCCACGAAATTCCCCCCCTCTTCCTCCATATATACAGCCCTTAGGGCATCGTTTAGACTTTGGGTTTTGTTTAGATTAAAAGTTCGCCATAGCTGCAACTTCGCGTACTTCGTTTGTGTTCAACGACCAGACAAAGGCGTCACAGAACCCCACCTTGATCAATAAAGCTTTCATCTTATATTCGCAATATCCAGATTGCAATCTTAGTTTCTTGCTTGTTCTTCGTTTGCTCGCAGGAAACAGACCTTCGTGGTCAGGTTGATCGTGCTCCGGCGTGGTCAATAACCTCTCGGAGTTGGTTTAGCGATTGCTAAGGCGCGACGTCCTCGCACGTTCGTAGTCGGATCGACAAAGTTGACTTCCACCAAAGCGAAATCCACCATCTCATCGAAAGACGGGACACCTTTGCCTCTATCACTACATATGCTGATTATGTTGATTGTGATGTGGTACCTATGCAAGCATGTTCCTTATTACTTGGTAGACCATGGCAATTTGATAAAAATTCTGTACACCATGGTAGAAACAATCACTATACTCTTGTTCATAAGGATAAAAATATTACTTTGCTTCCTATGACTCCTGATTCCATTTTGAAAGATGATATTAATAGAGCTAATAAAGCACAACAGGAGAAGAATAAGAGTGAAAATCAGATTGTGGCAAAAGAATTTGAGCAACAAATGAAGCCTAATAATAAACCATCTAGTGTTGCTTCTGAAATTAAATTGAAAAGTGCATGTTTATTTGCCACCAAATCTGATATTGATGAGCTAGATTTCAGCAAATCTGTTTGCTATGCTTTTGTGTGCAAAGAGGCATTATTTTCATTCGAGGACGTGCCTTCCTCTTTGCCTCCTGCTGTCACTAATATTTTGCAGGAGTTCGCTGACGTCTTTCCACAAGACGTGCCACCGAGATTACCGCCTATTCGAGGGATTGAGCATCAGATTGACTTAATTCCCGGTGCTTCACTGCCAAACCGTGCACCATACCGTACCAATCCAGAGGAGACGAAGGAGATTATGCGTCAAGTACAAGAGCTTCTCGACAAAGGTTATATACGCGAATCCCTTAGTCCTTGTGCTGTTCCTATTATTCTAGTGCCGAAAAAGGATGGTACATCACGTATGTGTATTGATTGTAGAGGCATTAATAATATTACTATTCGTTATCGTCATCCTATTCCTAGGCTAGATGATATGCTTGATGAATTGAGTGGCTCTACAATATTCTCCAAAGTTGATTTGCGTAGTGGCTACCATCAAATTCGTATGAAATTGGGAGATGAATGGAAAACAACATTTAAAACTAAGTTTGGATTATATGAGTGGTTAGTCATGCCTTTTGGGTTAACTAATGCACCTAGTACTTTCATGAGATTAATGAACGAAGTTTTACGTGCTTTCATTGGACGATTTGTGGTAGTTTACTTTTATGACATATTGATTTATAGCAGATCTTTGGAAGAACATTTGGAACATTTACGTGCTGTTTTTATTGCTCTACGTGATGCACGTTTGTTTGGTAACCTTGGGAAGTGCACCTTTTGCACCGACCGAGTATCTTTTCTTGGCTATGTTGTTACTCCACAGGGAATTGAAGTTGATAAAGCCAAGATTGAAGCTATTGAGAGTTGGCCGCAGCCCAAAACGGTCACACAAGTGAGGAGTTTTCTTGGCCTCGCTGGATTCTATAGGCGTTTTGTGAGAGATTTCAGCACCATTACTGCACCTCTCAATGAGCTTACAAAGAAAGATGTGCCTTTTCTTTGGGGTACTGCACAGGAAGAAGCCTTCACGGTATTGAAAGATAAGTTGACACATGCTCCTTTACTCCAACTTCCTGATTTTAATAAGACTTTTGAGCTTGAATGTGATGCTAGTGGAATTGGATTAGGAGGTGTGTTATTACAAGATGGCAAACCTGTTGCATACTTTTCTGAAAAATTGAGTGGGCCTAGTCTGAATTATTCTACTTATGATAAAGAATTATATGCTCTTTTTAGGACTTTAGAAACATGGCAACATTATTTATGGCCCAAAGAATTTGTTATACATTCTGATCATGAATCTTTGAAACATATTAAAAGTCAAGCTAAACTGAATCGTAGACATGCTAAATGGGTTGAATTCATTGAGACTTTCCCTTATGTCATTAAACACAAGAAGGGAAAAGAAAATGTTATTGCTGATGCATTGTCTCGTCGCTATACTATGCTTTCACAACTTGACTTCAAAATATTTGGTTTGGAGACCATCAAAGATCAATATGTGCATGATGCTGATTTTAAAGATGTAATGCAGAATTGTAAAGAAGGAAGAATGTGGAACAAGTTTGTTGTTAACGATGGATTTGTGTTTCGTGCTAACAAGCTATGCATTCCAGCTAGCTCCGTTCGTCTTTTGTTGTTGCAGGAGGCGCATGGAGGAGGATTAATGGGACACTTTGGCGTGAAGAAGACGGAGGACGTACTTCCTACACATTTCTTTTGGCCAAATATGAGACGGGATGTTGAGCGTTTTATTGCTCGCTGCACTACATGTCAAAAAGCTAAGTCACGACTCAATCCTCATGGTTTATATATGCCTTTGCCTGTACCTAGTGTTCCTTGGGAGGATATATCTATGGACTTTGTTTTAGGTTTACATCGAACAAAGAAGGGGAGGGATAGCATATTTGTTGTCGTGGATTGATTCTCGAAAATGGCACACTTTATACCATGTCATAAAAGCGATGATGCTGTTAATGTTGCTGATTTGTTCTTTCGTGAAATTATTCGCTTGCATGGTGTGCCAAATACTATTGTTTCAGATCGTGATACTAAATTTCTTAGCCACTTTTGGAGATGTTTATGGGCTAAGTTGGGGACTAAACTGCTTTCTAGTACTACTTGTCACCCCCAAACTGATGGACAAACTGAAGTAGTCAATAAAACGTTGTCTACTATGCTTAGGGCTGTTTTGAAGAATAATAAGAAAATGTGGGAGGAATGCTTGCCTCATATTGAATTTGCTTATAATCGTTCATTGCATTCTACTGCTAAGATGTGCCCTTTTGAAGTTGTGTATGGTTTCCTACCTCGTGCACCTATTGATTTGTTGCCTCTTCCATCTTCGGAGAAGGTTAATTTTGATGCTAAACAACGTGCTGAATTGATTTTAAAAATGCATGAGTTAACTAAGGAAAACATTGAGCGCATGAATGCTAAATATAAACTTACTGGAGATAAGGGTAGAAAACATGTTGTGTTTGCACCTGGAGATCTTGTTTGGTTACATTTGCGTAAGGATAGATTTCCTGATTTGCGCAAATCAAAGTTAATGCCATGTGCTGATGGTCCCTTTAAGGTGTTAGAGAAAATAAATGATAATGCATATAAACTTGAGCTGCCTGCAGATTTTGGGGTTAGTCCCACTTTTAACATTGCAGATTTGAAGCCTTATTTGGGTGAGGAAGATGAACTTCCGTCGAGGACGACTTCATTTCAAGAAGGGGAGGACGATGAGGACATCAGTACAATTGTTACACCCACAACCTCTGCTGCTATACATACTGGACCAATTACTAGAGCTCGTGCACGCCAACTAAATTACCAGGTACTTTCGTTTCTTGGTAATGATTCTAATGTTCATGAGAATATGATGCTGCCTAAATTGGATACATTTGTTTTGCTTACAAATGAAGGGCCTAGCTTGGAGAAGGATGAACATTGGAGCAAGAACAAGCATGGAGATGATGGCATGCGCAAGGGGAACAAGAACGGAGTTACAAGTGATGATTTCAGGACTTTGAAGCCACCATAATGGGTGCATGAAGCCTTGGACGAAATATACAAGATGCCACTTCATAAATTTCGTCCCGATGCTATTTTAGGTGCTGCGTCACCTTATTATTGGGCCAGGCCCATGTAATTTCGAAATACATAAGTATAGGCTATTTTTAGAGTTCGTATGTGTGGGGAAACAAGAGATAGGGTTGATTTCGGACCCCTCCACCAAGGGCCACGAAATTCCCCCCTCTTCCTCCATATATACAGCCCTTAGGGCATCGTTTAGACTTTGGGTTTTGTTTAGATTAAAAGTTCGCCATAGCTACAACTTCGCGTACTTCGTTTGTGTTCAACGACCAGACAAAGGCGTCACAGAACCCCACCTTGATCAATAAAGCTTTCATCTTATATTCGCAATATCCAGATTGCAATGTTTGTTTCTTGCTTGTTCTTCGTTTGCTCGCAGGAAACAGACCCTCGTGGTCAGGTTGATCGTGCTCCGGCGTGGTCAATAACCTCTCGGAGTTGGTTTAGCGATTGCTAAGGCGCGACGTCCTCGCACGTTCGTAGTCGGATCGTCAAAGTCAACTTCCACCAAAGCGATATCCATCATCTCATCGAAAGACGGGACACCTTTGCCTCTATCACGAACTGAAAAAGAGAGGGAGGATAGAGAGAGAGGGCGAATAAAACGGCAAGGGTGAAGTGGGGGAGAGGAAAGCGAGAGGCAAATGGAGAATAATGTACTGCAGGAGATAAGAATTGTGATGGGTACATGGTATATTGACTTTTGCGTAGACTCCCCGGCAACGGCGCCAGAAATCCTTCTTGCTACCTCTTGAGCACTGCGTTGGTTTTCCCTTGAAGAGGAAAGGGTGATGCGGCAAAGTAGCGTAAGTATTTCCCTCAGTTTTTGAGAACCAAGGTATCAATCCAGTAGGAGGCTACGTGCGAGTCCCTCGCACCTTCACAAAACAAATAAATCCTCACAACCAACGCGATAAGGGGTTGTCAATCCCTACGCAGCCACTTACGAGAGTGAGATCTGATAGATATGATAAGATACTATTTTTGGTATTTTTATGATAAAGATGCAAAGTAAAATAAAAGCAAAGTAAGAATAACTAAGTGTTGGAAGATTAATATGATGAAGATAGACCCGGGGGCCATAGGTTTCACTAGTGGCTTCTCTCAAGAGCATAAGTATTTTACGGTGGGTGAACAAATTACTATTGAGCAATTGACAGAATTGAGCATAGTTATGAGAATATCTAGGTATGATCATGTATATAGGCATCACGTCCGACACAAGTAGACCGACTCCTGCCTGCATCTACTACTATTACTCCACTCATCGATCGCTATCCAGCATGCATCTAGAGTATTAAGTTCATAAGAACAGAGTAACGCCTTAAGCAAGATGACATGATGTAGAGGGATAAATTCATGCAATATGATAGAAAAAACCATCTTGTTATCCTCGATGGCAACAATACAATACGTGCCTTGCTGCCCCTACTGTCACTGGGAAAGTACACCGCAAGATTGAACCCAAAGCTAAGCACTTCTCCCATTGCAAGAAAGATCAATCTAGTAGGCCAAACCAAACTGATAATTCGAAGAGACTTGCAAAAATAACCAATCATACATAAAAGAATTCAGAGAAGATTCAAATATTGTTCATAGATAGACTTCATCATAAACCCACAATTCATCGGTCTCAACGAACACACCGCAAAAAGAAGATTACATCGAATAGATCTCCACAAGAGAGGGGGAGAACATTGTATTGAGATCCAAAAAGAGAGAAGAAGCCATCTAGCTAATAACTATGGACCCGTAGGTCCGAGGTAAACTACGCACACTTCATCGGAGGGGCTATGGTGATGATGTAGAAGCCCTCCATGATGGATACCCCCTTCGGCGGAGCTCTGAAACAGGCCCCAAGATGTGATCTCGTGGATACAGAAAGTTACGGTGGTGGAATTAGGGTTTTTGCTCTGTATCTGATCATTTTGGGGAACCTAGGTATATATAGGAGGAAGGAGTACGTCGGTGGAGCAACAGGGGGCCCACGAGGGTGGAGGGCGCGCCCCCTACCTCGTGGCCTCCTCCTTTGTTTCTTGGTGTAGGGTCCAAGTCTCCTGGATCATGTTCGGTGAGAAAATCACGTTCCCGAAGGTTTCATTCCGTTTGGACTCTGTTTGATATTCCTTTTCTTCGAAACCCTAAAATAGGCACAAAAAACAACAATTCTGGGCTGGTGATACGTCTCCAACATATCTATAATTTTTGATTGGTCCATGCTATATTATCTACTGTTTTGAATGTTTATGGGCTTTATTATACACTTTTATATTATTTTTGGGACTAACCTATTAACCCAGATCCCAGTGCTAGTTTCTGTTTTTACCCTGTTTTAGGGTTTTGAAGAAAAGGGAAATCAAATGGAGTCCAATTGACCTGAAACTTCACGGAACTCATTTTTTGGAAGGAAAGAAGCCCAGAAGACTTGGAGTGCATGTCGGGGGATCTGCGAGGAGGTCATGAGGCAGGGGGCGCACCCACCCCCTGGGCGCACCCTCCACCCTCGTGAACCCCTCGTGGCCCCCCTAACGTACTTTTTCCGCCTATATATCTCCATATACCCTAAAAACATCCGTGAGCACAATAGATCGGGAGTTCCGCCGCCAGAAGCCTCTGTAGCCTCCAAAAGCCAATCTAGACCTGTTCCGGCACCCTGACGGAGGGGGCAATCCCTCTCCGGTGGCCATCTTCATGATCCCGGTGCTCTCCATGACGAGGAGGGAGTAGTTCTCCCTCGGGGCTGAGGGTATGTACCAGTAGCTATGTGTTTGATCTCTCTCTCTCTCTCGTGTTCTTGATTTGGCACGATCTTGATGTATCGTGAGCTTTGCTATTATAGTTGGATCTTATGTTTCTCCTCCCCCTCTTCTCTCTTTTAATGAATTGCATTTCCCCTTTGAAGTAATCTTATCGGATTGAGTCTTTAAAGATTTGAGAACACTTGATGTATGTCTTGCCGTGCGTATCTGTGGTGACAATGGGATATCATGTGATTCACTTCATGTATGTTTTGGTGATCAACTTGCGGGTTCCTCCCATGAACCTATGCATAGGGGTTGGCACACGTTTTCGTCATGATTCTCCGGTAGAACTTTGGGGCACTCTTTGAGGTCCTTTGTGTTGGTTGAATAGATGAATCTGAGATTGTGTGACGCATATTGTATATTCATACCCACGGATACTTGAGGTGACATTGGAGTATCTAGGTGACATTAGGGTTTTGATTGATTTGTGTCTTAAGGTGTTATTCTAGTACGAACTCTAGGGCTGTTTGTGACACCTATAGGAATAGCCCAACGGATTGATTGGAAAGAATAACTTTGAGGTGGTTTCGTACCCTACCATAATCTCTTCGTTTGTTCTCCGCTATTAGTGACTTTGGAGTGACTCTTTGTTGCATGTTGAGGGATAGTTATGTGATCCAATTATGTTAGTATTGTTGAGAGGACTTACACTAGTGAAAGTATGAACCCTAGGCCTTGTTTCCTAGCATTGCAATACCATTTACGCTCACTTTTATCATTAGTTACCTTGCTGTTTTTATAATTTCAGATTACAAATACCTTTATCTACTATCCATATACCACTTGTATCACCATCTCTTCGCCGAACTAGTGCACCTATACAATTTACCATTCTATGGGGTGTGTTGGGGACACAAGAGACTCTTTGTTATTTGGTTGCAGGGTTGCTTGAGAGAGACCATCTTCATCCTATGCCTCCTACGGATTGATAAACCTTAGGTCATCCACTTGAGGGAAATTTGCTACTATCCTACGAACCTCTGCACTTGGAGGCCCAACAACGTCTACAAGAAGAAGGTTGTGCAGTAGACATCAAGCTCTTTTCTGGCGCTGTTGCCGGGGAGGTTAGCGCTTGAAGGTATATCTTTAGATCTTGCAATCGAGTCTTTTAGTTTCTTGTTTTATCACTTGTTTAGTTTATAAAAGAAAACTACAAAAATATGGAATTGAGTTTGTCTCATACGCTTTACCTTTTTAATATCTTTCGTGAGTATGATGGAAAGGATAATTGTGCTCAAGTGCTAGAAGAAGAAACCTATAAAATGTTTGGCACTAAATATTTGAATGATGAGAATTATTGCAATGTTGTTAGTATGAATTCCTTGAATATCCATGATGCTAATGATATGCAAAGCCACAAGCATGGGGAAGCTATGTTTGATGAAGATGATATTTTTTGTCCCCCAAGCTTGGATGAGCAAATTTATTATGATGAAAGCATGCCTCCTATCTATGATGAGTATTGTGATGACACGTATGCTTTAAAGAACAATGATAACCATGAAACTTGTCATCTTGATCTTAATTTTCAATCACAAGATAATTATTTTGTTGAGTTTGCTCCCACTATTATTCATGAGAAGAATTTTGCTTGTGTGGAGAGTAATAAAATTGCTATGCTTGTAGATAATGAAAAGAATACTTTAGGTGCTGGTTATATTGTTGAATTCATTCATGATGCTACTGAAAATTATTATGAGTGAGGAACATATGCTTGTAGGAATTGCAATAATATCAAGTTTCCTCTCTATGTGCTTAAAATTTTGAAGTTATGCTTGTTTTACCTTCCTATGCAAGTTGATTCTTGTTCCCATAAGTTGTTTGCTCTCAAAATCCCTATGCATAGGAAGTATGTTAGACTTAAATGTGCTAGTCATATTTTCATGATGCTCTCTTTATGTTTCAATTCTTATCTTTTATGTGAGCATCGTCGAAATCATCATGCCTAGCTAGGGGCATTAAACGATAGCGCTTGTTGGGAGGCAACCCAATTTTGTTTTTGTTCCTTGCTTTTTGCTCCTGTTTAGTAATAAATAATTCATATATCCTCTGTTTAGATGTGGTTTTATGCTTTTAATTAGTGTTTGTGCCAAGT
Source organism: Triticum aestivum (assembly GCF_018294505.1). Taxonomy (NCBI): domain Eukaryota; kingdom Viridiplantae; phylum Streptophyta; class Magnoliopsida; order Poales; family Poaceae; genus Triticum; species Triticum aestivum. The sequence goes on along the minus strand of NC_057812.1, from coordinate 369,334,612 downwards.
AGAACCTTTGGGAAGACTTGGGGAAAGTCTTTGCGATCATGCTGTAAAAAACAGAAACTTTAGCGCTCACAAGATTTGCTGCCATTTTTATTTGGAAAGTGCTATTTATTTAATTCTTTTTGCAGATGATTAATAGACAAATTACTCAGGTCCAGAAATGTATTTGAGAATTTTATGAGATCCAGAAGTATACGTTTATCCAGATTACTACAGACTGTTCTGTTTTTGACAGATTCTGTTTTTCATGTTTTGTTTACTTATTTTGATGAATCTATGGCTAGTAAAATAGTTTATAAACCATAGAGAAGTTGGAATACAGTAGGTTTAAAACAAATATAAATAAAGAATGAGTTCATTACAGTACCTTGAAGTGGTGATTTGTTTTCTTATACTAACGGAGCTTACGAGTTTTCTGTTAAGTTTTGTGTTGTGAAGTTTTCAAGTTTTGGGTAAGGATTCAATGGACTATGGAATAAGGAGTTGCAAGAGACTAAGCTTGGGGATTTACAAGGCACCCCAAGGTAATATTCAAGGATAGCCAAGAGCCTAAGCTTGGGGATGCCCCGGAAGGCATCCCCTCTTTCGTCATCGTTCATCGGTAACTTTACTTGGAGCTATATTTTTATTCGCCACATGATATGTGTTTTGCTTGGAGAGTCAATTTATTTTGTTAGGATTTGCTTGCTGTTATTTAGAAAAATGTTTTGCATATTTTATTTCAATAAAAGTGGCATTGATAGCTTTTACTATGCCTATGTTACAAGTATACATGTTGCTGTTTGAAAACAGAAAGTTTACCGCTGTTGCAATAATTCCCTAGAAAATTCAGAATGTGATAAAATGTTGAAACCTTTTGCATATTAAGATATGATAAATTTACTATAGTGGGAATTTTCTTTCATAATGTTTGGAGCTAGGGAAGTATGGATGTTGCTGCATTCTTTACAGACTGTCCTGTTTAGGCAGATTGCTGTAATGTTTGCATTGTTTGCATATGTTTGCTTCTTTAATGATTCTATTTGAGGATAGGACTATTAAATATGCAGAGGCATTTAGTATGAAATGTTGAATAATAATTTTAGTGCTTTGCTACAGTAGAGTATGATAAGGTTTTAGCAATGGTTTATACTAACTTATCTCACGAGTCCTTGTTGAGTTTTGTGTGGATGAAGCTTTTGAGATTTAGGGAGACCGTGATATGAGAGGAATTAAGGAGATACAAAAGCTCAAGCTTGGGGATGCCCAAGGAATCCCAAGATAATATTTCAAGAAGTCTCAAGCGTCTAAGCTTGGGGATGCCCCGGTTGGCATCCCACCTTTCTTCTTCAACAACTATCGGTTAGTTTCGGTTGATCCTAAGTTTTTGCTTCTTCACATGATGTTTGCTATTCTTAGAATGCCATTTTATTTTGCTTTGCTTGCTGTTTGAATAGAATACCAAGATCTGAAATTATTTAATGTTAGAGAGTCTTCACATAGTTGCATATTTATTCAACTACTCATTGATCTTCACTTATATCTTTCGGAGTAGTTTGTTATTTGCTCTAGTGCTTCACTTATATCTTTTAGAGCATGGTGGTAGTTTTATTTTGAAGAAATAGATGAGCTCTCATGCTTCACTTAGATTATTTTGAGAGTCTTAATAGCATGGTAATTTGCTTAAAATCCTAATATGCTAGGTATTCAAGAATAATAAAAACTTTCATATAGAGTATTGAATACTATGAGAAGTTTGATACTTGATAATTGTTTTGAGATATGGAGATGGTGATATTAGAGTCATGCTAGTTGAGTGGTTATGAATTTGAGAAATACTTGTGTTGAAGTTTGTGATTCCCGTAGCATGCACGTATGGTGAACCGTTATGTGATGAAGTCGGAGCATGATTTATTTATTGATTGTCTTCCTTATGAGTGGCGGTCGGGGACGAGCGATGGTCTTTTCCTACCAATCTATCCCCCTAGGAGCATGCGCGTAATACTTTGCTTTGATAACTTGTAGATTTTTGCAATAAGTATACGAGTTCTTTATGACAAATGTTGAGTCCATGGATTATATGCACTCTCACCCTTCCACCTTTGCTAGCCTCTCTAATACCGCGCACCTTTCGCCGGTATCATACACCCACCATATACCTTCCTCAAAACAGCCACCATACCTACCTATCATGGCATTTCCATAGCCATTCCAAGATATATTGCCATGCAACTTTCCACCGTTCTGTTTATTATGACACACTCCATCATTGTCATATTGCTTTGCATGGTCATGTAGTTGACATCGTATTTGTGGCAAAGCCACCATTCATAATTCTTTCATACATGTCACTCATGCATCATTGCACATCCCGGTACATCGCCGGAGGCATTCATATGGAGTCATATCTTGCTCTAAGTATCGAGTTGTAATTCTTGAGTTGTAAGTAAATAAAAGTGTGATGATCATCATTATTAGAGCATTGTCCCAGTGGAAAGGATGATGGAGACTGATTCCCCCACAAGTCGGGATGAGACTCCGGACGAAAAATAAATAAAAGAGGCCAAAGAAGCCCAAATAAAAAAAGAAAGAAAAGAGGCCAAAGAAGCCCAAATAAAAAGAAAGAAAGAAAAGAGGCCATAAAAAAGAGAGAAGGCCCAAATAAAAAAATTAAAAAAAATGATAGAAAAAGAGAGAAGGGGCAATGCTACTATCCTTTTTACCACACTCGTGCTTCAAAGTAGCACCATGATCTTCATGATAGAGAGTCTCCTATGTTGTCACTTTCATATACTAGTGGGAATCTTTCATTATAGAACTTGGCTTGTATATTCCAATGATGGGCTTCCTCAAAATGCCCTAGGTCTTCGTGAGCAAGCGAGTTGGATGCACACCCACTAGTTTCTTTTGTTGAACTTTTATACACTTATAGCTCTAGTGCATCCGTTGCATGGCAATCCCTACTCACTCACATTGAGATCTATTGATGGGCATCTCCATAGCCCGTTGATACGCCTAGTTGATGTGAGACTATCTTCTCCCTTTTTGTCTTCTCCACAACCACCATTCCACCTATAGTGCTATGTCCATGGCTCACGCTCATGTATTGCGTGAAGATTGAAAAAGTTTGAGAACATCAAAAGTATGAAACAATTGCTTGGCTTGTCATCGGGGTTTTGCATGATTTAAATATTTTGTGTGGTGAAGATGGAGCATAGACAGACTATATGATTTTGTAGGGATAGCTTTCTTTGGCCATGTTATTTTGATAAAACATAATTGCTTACTTAGTATGCTTGAAGTACTATTGTTTTTATGTCAATATTAAACTTTTGTCTTGAATCTTATGGATCTGAATATTCATACCACAATTAAGAAGAATCATATTGAAATTATGCCAAGTAGCACTCTGCATCAAAAATTCTGTTTTTTTATCATTTACCTACTCGAGGACGAGCAGGAATTAAGCTTGGGGATGCTGATACGTCTCCAACGTATCTATAATTTTTGATTGCTCCATGCTATATTATCTACTGTTTTGAATGTTTATGGGCTTTATTATACACTTTTATATCATTTTTGGGACTAACCTATTAACCCAGAGTCCAGTGCCAGTTTCTATTTTTACCCTGTTTTAGGGTTTCGAAGAAAAGGAAAATCGAACGGAGTCCAATTGACCTGAAACTTCACGGAACTCATTTTTGGAAGGAAAGAAGGCCAGAAGACTTGGAGTGCACGTCGGGGATCTGCGAGGAGGTCACGAGTGTGACGCCCGGGAAATTAAGCTACAGTGATCCTTTGCTAATGATGCCACGTCACCTCGTTTATAGTTGCTAATCTCGAGTTAGTTCGAAACCGATTAAAAATTCAAATTCAAAAATAGGCAAACAATAAAAGTTTTCAAATATTAAAACTAAAATGTTCGGAGTGAACCAAATATTGCATAGATAATTATGGTGGAGAAACCACACTTTTATAAAATGTTTAAATACTGTTAAATGAATAAAAGAGTAGCAAAAACAATTAGTTTAATGCGTTAAAAATAATAAACATTTTCGAAACTAAATTGTTATAAGTAGTAAACTATTGTGGCAGTGGCATAATTTGTAAAATGCTATTTAGGTGCCACTTTGGTAATATACTAAAACTAAAATAATAGGAAACTAAAAGAAAGCAAAGTATATAAAAAAAACAGAAAACAAAACTAACAAAAAAAAGGAAAAGAGCAACCCCCCCCACTGGGCCTCGGCCCAGCAGGCCATCGGGCCCCCAGGCCGGCCCACTCGCTCCCTGCATAACCCCCCGCTCCCC
>NC_057812.1:369321946-369329329 GCF_018294505.1 Triticum aestivum | reverse complement strand
GTGCACCCACGCCGGCGCCGTCCGCTGCCGCCGAGCCCCCTGCTGGCCGTTCCCGCCGCTCGCCGGAGCTGGCCGGCCCCTTCCCCCCTACCCCGCCGGATTCTGGCGCCCCGCCTCGCCCCTGGTGGCCTCGCGTGCGGGTGCCCCTTCGCCCGCACCTCCCGATCGGGCGCACCCGATCCGCTAAGGCCTAGTGGCCCTATGACAACGGGGGCCCACACCCCAGAACGGTTTAAAAAAAGGAGGGAATTAAAAATAAAATTATTAAATAAAAATAAAAATGATTAATAAAATTAATTATTAATTAATTAACTAATGAATTAATTAAGTTAATTAATCCGGTTTAATTAAATTAATTAACTAGTTAAGTTTAATTAAACTGTAATTAGATTAACCTAAACCCTAATTAACCTAATTAGAGGATGACAGGTGGGTCCCCCCTGGACCCACATGTCAGGTTGACCAAGTCAACTCTGTTGACTGCTGACGTCAGCATGACATCATGCTGACGTCATAAATCCATTTTTCGAATTAAATAATTAATTAATTAAATTCCAGAAATTAATATAATCTTTAGAAAATCATATCTTTTAATCCGTAACTCGGATTAAAATACTTTCTACATGAAAGTTGCTCAGAACGACGAGACGAACTCGGATACGCAGCCCGTTCGTCCACCACACACCTCTAACATACCAAACACGCAACTTTCTCTCTCCGGTTCATCTGTCCGAAAACGCGAAACACCGGGAGTACTTTCCCGGATGTTTTCCCCCTTCACCGGTATCACCTCATACCGCGTTAGAACACGTCTAGCTCTGCTTGTTGACCTGTTATGCACTTGCTTGCTATGTATTTACTGTTTCTCCCCCCCCTTCTCTCCGGTAGCCCCGTGACGATGCTGATGCCCCTGTGGTCGACTACATCACCGACGACCCCTCTCTCTCTTGCCAGAGCAACCAGGCAAGCCCCCCCCTTTGATCACCAGATATCGCCTATTCTATTCTATACTGCTTGTATTAGAGTAGTGTAGCATGTTACTGCTTTCCGTTAATCCTATTCTGATGCATAGCCTGTCATTGCTGCTACAGTCATTGATACCTTACCCGTAATCCTAAATGCTTAGTATAGGATGCTAGTGTTCCACCAGTGGCCCTACACTCTTGTCCGTCTGCCATGCTATACTACTGGGCTGTGATCACTTCGGGAGGTGATCACGGGCATATACTATATACTTTACACTGTTACATTACTGGTGATACTGTTCGGAGTTGGGGGCTGAAGGGGCAGGTGGCTCCATCCCGGTAGAGGTGGGCCTGGGTTCCCGACGGTCCCCGACGGTTACTTTGTGGCGGAGCGACAGGGCAGGTTGAGACCACCTAGGAGACAGGTGGGCCTGGCCCTGTTCGGCGTTCGCGGATACTTAACACGCTTAACGAGATCTTGGTATTTGATCTGAGTCTGGCTACGAGCCTATACGCACTAACCATCTACGTGGGAGTAGTTATGGGTATCCCGACGTCGTGGTATCAGCCGAAGCACTTCAGACGTCAGCGACGGAGCGGCGCGCGCCGAATTGGACTGGAACGCCACTAGGCTAGGTCTGCTTTCGGCCGCGTACGCAACGTGCATGTGTGCTATGGGCGATGGGCCCAGACCCCTGTGCGCTTAGGTTTAGACCGGCGTGCTGGCCTCTCTGTTGAGCCTAGGTGGGGCTGCGACGTGTTGATCTTCCGAGGCCGGGCATGACCCAGGAAAGTGTGTCCGGCCAAATGGGATCGAGCGTGTTGGGCTATGTGGTGCACCCCTGCAGGGAAGTTAATCTATTCGAATAGCCGTGATCTTCGGTAACAGGACGACTTGGAGTTGTACCTTGACCTTATGACAACTAGAACCGGATACTTAATAAAACACACCCTTCCAAGTGCCAGATACAACCGGTGGTCACTCTCTCTCAGGGATACGAGGAGGGGATTGCCGGGTAGGATTATGCTATGCGATGCTACTGGAGTTGCTACCTGGTTATGCTACTTGGAGATGCTACTTGGAGGACTTCAATCTACTCTCTTCTACATGCTGCAAGACGGAGGCTGCCAGAAGCGTAGTCTTCGACAGGATTAGCTATCCCCCTCTTATTCTGGCATTCTGCAGTTCAGTCCACTGATATGGCCTCCTTACACATATACCCATGCATATGTAGTTTAGTTCCTTGCTTGCGAGTACTTTGGATGAGTACTCACGGTTGCTTTCTCCCCCCCTTTTTCCCCCTTTCCTTTCTTTCTGGTTGTCGCAACCAGATGCTGGAGTCCAGGAGCCAGACGCCACTGTCGACGACGACCCCTACTACACCGGAGGTGCCTACTACTACGTGCAGCCCGCTGACGATGTCCAGGAGTAGTTAGGAGGATCCCAGGCAGGAGGCCTGCGCCTCTTTCGATCTGTATCCCAGTTTGTGTTAGCCATCTTATGGCAACTTGTTTAACTTATGTCTGTACTCAGATATTGTTGCTTCCGCTGACTCGTCTATGATCGAGCACTTGTATTCGAGCCCTCGAGGCCCCTGGCTTGTATTATGATGCTTGTATGACTTATTTTATTTGTAGAGTTGTGTTGTGATATCTTCCCGTGAGTCCCTGATCTTGATCGTACACCTTTGCGTGTATGATTAGTGTACGATTGAATCGGGGGCGTCACAAGTTGGTATCAGAGCCGACTGCCTGTAGGAATCCCCCTTCCAACTCCTTGGCCGAAGTCGAGTCTAGACATTGCAAAAACTTTTACTAACTTGGTTGTGTGCCTTACGGGCCCACGTCGCCATTGGGTGGTATTAGGATCTTTTACTCCTCGACCTTTACTCTGGGATTTTGAACTCTCTTCTATTCGGGTTAAACGATTTTTACTAAATTCTAACTTTTAGGTTCTCGAAGATACTTTCTACCGGAGGGGTCCTTTAGTCCGGATGATCACCGGCTACGTCAGAAGATTCCAAAGATACTCTCTGATGTTCTCTCGAGACTTGTGCCCATCACTTTGGCTATTCCTGACCACCGATAAATCCGTATGGATAAACTACTTACACTTGCCATTCTTACGATCATCCCCCATGGATCTTGTTATTACAAGATACCCCGAAATTCTCTTTAATGTTACCAGAATCCTTTTGTGCCTACTGCCTTGCAGTTCCTTGTCGCCTGAATACCACTACGGATAATTTCTCGCACTTACCAAGTATCCACTCATCCCCAGTTGATGCATGTATGTCACGAATCCTCGAAATACCATTGGATCTTCCGAAAATCCTGAGCATCCTATTGCTCTTGAAATTCTTGATTACTTGCATTATGGTTAATCCCATAAGTCTAGTAATCTTGTTGACATCCATTGTCATTATCATTTGAGTCCATTGATTCGATTTGTTGCGAATGCTCGCAATCCTCAAACAGATCCTATAATTCCTCCTTCCTGCTCAGACGTCATTTTTGAACATGAGCTGGTTCTCGACCAATCAATTGCCGTCGATTGTGCCCCTAAGTCTATTGAACTTATCCATCCTTGATCAGAGCGTCTGCTTCTGATCCTTCGCTTTGTAAATCATAATTCCTTAGCAATTGAGCTCTAAGTTATTCAGTTCTTTCTACAATCCAATGTCCTTGCCTTGCTTCTTCCTCTGGTTGTGTGCCGATACTCACCCCAGATCCTTTTAATGGATTTTACCCGACATCGCCCTTCATATTCAATAACTTTGTGAGCCTTCCCTCGGATACATAATGCCTTTGGTAAATTGTATCCTCTACTTTCTCAACCTTGCTCTTCTTTCGAGCTTGAGTTATTTACTTCTGAACTTTGTGGTATATGTTCATAAGACGCCCTGATGGGTTGAACCTATGCCTTCCTTACTATGTGTGAACTCGGAAGTTTTCACGAGTCATACTCTTCTGGTGCTTCACCAGATAAAATTTCAACACTGCAACTTCATCGAACGTGAGAAGTGAATGAAAGGTTATGCATTGGAGAAGTGGGAGTCGACCTTGAACTTGTCTTCATGCCCATGGACACGACGTAGATCTTATCATTAAAGCTTCTTTTAAATAAATTATTCCTTTGGTATAAGTTCATCTTATATCTAGGATCTGGCCTTTTGCAACCGTGGTTCCGACCATGATTGTTCTTCTTTGATCTCGTTTCTCGGACAAGTTAAAACAATTGTCTTCTATGGATCAATACACCAGTCCAACCTCTACTTTGATCTGTCGTCGAGTATTACCCCCTGGTATCTCGAGGATACCACGGGATACATAACTTCTTATGAGTTCTTCATCAAGTGCTACCTTTCCACTGATTCCAATTTTTCACGGGCTCTGAGTTATTATACACTCAAAGACACCGATAACTGAATCGAGTTCGCATTGCGATTCAACAAGTATTTGAACCCATCACTGCTTACAAATTTATTAATCCTTCAAGTCATTCCTAGCCTGATCGGCTATATCATTATCGAACTAATTTTAACTGTGCTACCCGGTCCTTCTTCCCGGAGCACAATTTTCGACGATGAAGTAACCTTACGTCGATCATCATCGTCATATCATTTCGCCTTGAACAACAAGCTTGGTTTCGAGTTTGTGTCCTACCCATGGTTCCAATGACCTTCCGCTTCATCATTTCTTTGACTCGATGTCGTTGCTGATTGTTTATATCTTGAAATCTCTCGACAAATGTGTCGTGAACATCATCAACCTTATGAGGTCTTCCAAGATATCTATCGAATTCTTGATGAGAAATAGCATCCTTTGCCCTCGATGATTTGGGTTATCATCGACAACATTATTGCATTCCCTCCAACACAAAACTTGTTCCTGTTTTGTGCTGTACCTTGAGTTCCTTGCTATCCAACTTATGTTATGATCTACCGCGGAGTATTACCATCTTTGATGTCAAGAATGTTGTGAGAATTGCTCCACCACTTAAGAATTCTTGGTATAGTGATACTTCTCGCCATCACCATTCTTTCTTGGTCCTCGTGTTGATTCCAACCGGGGTACCCACAAGTGAACGGTGTTGTTTGGATTATGCACTTCTAGCAACCCTATTGCTTTGAAGTTAATGATCGATAGTTCATTCTAAGTCCTTCGCTAATTGAATCACCATTCTGACATTGGTCGTGCAACCCAATCCACATTTCGGGCGCACCTTTCAACCAATGTTTAATTGTGTATGTTTTCCTCGAGCATACTTCCTTATATCATTTGATCTGACAAAAGTTATCTCCTTGTTCACCTAATGGTGGAAATCCATCTTTTGTGAATATCGGTGAATTGCCGTTGAGTTCACCAGACACCTCCTTGTCCTCTCCTTGGTTTAATGGTGAACTATTGCTTCAGAAACCCGCTCCCATAGTTCATTTCCCGAGAAGCTTGCAATGCCATTTCAACGATTTGTGTTGGGCCTTTTCTTCTCGGACATCCTGAGTCTGAGGTATCATTACACCAATCGGATCTGAATCTCGGTCAGATATGATGGTTGGGACAACTTTCCAAGAGTTATGATGTTGGTCCTTTGATGACCCGGTAACATGATGTCATGCCTAGCACCCCCCCCCCTGGGTGGAGGACCTATTGTTGTAGTATCCTTTTTAGCAAGTTTAGCCATTCTTCCATGAGGAAATTGTAAGACTTATTCTACAAGTTATTCCTGATGGATCCTTCGTGTTTCTAAAGTCGGATCTTCACCTGAAGACCCTGTCAATGCTATCTCGAAGCATGTCAATGGTACTCCGATGTTTCAAAAGGAACATTTGAAGCCCAATGCTAAACGTTTCTTGCTCAATTATCCAAACACCGCTGTATGGATAATGTCATGAAAATTTCTCTCCCCTCACCTAGAGGCTTTTCTACTTAATATCATGTCATGGTTATCATGTTCTGTTTGTCCTTGGGAAGGATATACCCCTGAAATAGGTGTATAAACATATTTTCCATTCCATTGTTCTATTTGATCTGATGATCACCTTTTCCTTTCCATTGTTTTGTTTAACCTTTCTTGTGATTTATATGATCTAAGAAGTAAAGATTCGCTGCTTATATAAACACCTCGGTTGTACGACTCTGTCAATAAGACCCTGTTACTATTGTTGATGACATTCTGGTAGCCACCGATGGACGAGAACCTTGCCTATTGGTCCGCCTCGTTCGACGAGCAGGAAAATGGTTCTCTTCGTCCCTCGCCCTTGGTATCGATGTTGTTGCCGACATATCTGATAGGCTACCCTTTGACACACCTTACTATCATGACCGTGCAAAATGTCGGCCCCCTTCCTACTTTCAACCACATGGTGGGCCCATAACCCGCAGTTCCACAGGATCGAAACCTGACTCTCCTGCACCCCTGTTACTAAAGCTAATCCTCACGCTTGGCTTCATATGAAAGATCACAAGCCACCTTCCTAGTGATCTATTCTGGTATCAGACGCAATACTTATTCCCGTTGCTCAGAACCCCTTTCGCACTCTGCTTTAGGCAATGAACGATTGCCTATCCGCTTGAAACTTCTTATTGCACCGTCTTACTTTGCTCTCGATATGTGTAAATTGTTCAACTCGAGAGATACTCATATGTTCATTCTTGGGATACCCCCAGATGAATTTCCCTTATAACATCCTATCATTGTAGAGCTGCCCCTTACCTATTCGTAAGTACGATGGAGATCCCGAAGAAAGGATGACAAATTGATCATGGTGACTTGAAGCAGTGAAATGAAGACATCAACGAAAGGGATCAACCTCTTCGAAAGGGAAGCCAAGACCGAGAAGACTCGTTAGGTTTTTCGCTACCAACACCTTCGCCCCTTACTCCACCGCTTAAATCTCGGGACGAGATTTCTTGTAGTGGAGGAGAATTGTGACGCCCGGGAAATTAAGCTACAGTGATCCTTTGCTAATGATGCCACGTCACCTCGTTTATAGTTGCTAATCTCGAGTTAGTTCGAAACCGATTAAAAATTCAAATTCAAAAATAGGCAAACAATAAAAGTTTTCAAATATTAAAACTAAAATGTTCGGAGTGAACCAAATATTGCATAGATAATTATGGTGGAGAAACCACACTTTTATAAAATGTTTAAATACTGTTAAATGAATAAAAGAGTAGCAAAAACAATTAGTTTAATGCGTTAAAAATAATAAACATTTTCGAAACTAAATTGTTATAAGTAGTAAACTATTGTGGCAGTGGCATAATTTGTAAAATGCTATTTACGTGCCACTTTGGTAATATACTAAAACTAAAATAATAGGAAACTAAAAGAAAGCAAAGTATAAAAAAAAACAGAAAACAAAACTAACAAAAAAAAGGAAAAGAGCAACCCCCCCCACTGGGCCTCGGCCCA
>NC_057812.1:369319879-369320587 GCF_018294505.1 Triticum aestivum | reverse complement strand
GCCCACGCCGGCGCCGTCCGCTACCGCCGAGCCCCCTGCTGGCCGTTCCCGCCGCTCGCCGGAGCTGGCCAGCCCCTTCCCCCCTACCCCGCCGGATTCTGGCGCCCCGCCTCGCCCCTGGTGGCCTCGCGTGCGGGTGCCCCTTCGCCCGCACCTCCCGATCGGGCGCACCCGATCCGCTAAGGCCTAGTGGCCCTATGACAACGGGGGCCCACACCCCAGAACGGTTTAAAAAAAAGGAGGGAATTAAAAATAAAATTATTAAATAAAATAAAAATGATTAATAAAATTAATTATTAATTAATTAACTAATGAATTAATTAAGTTAATTAATCCGGTTTAATTAAATTAATTAACTAGTTAAGTTTAATTAAACTGTAATTAGATTAACCTAAACCCTAATTAACCTAATTAGAGGATGACAGGTGGGTCCCCCCTGGACCCACATGTCAGGTTGACCAAGTCAACTCTGTTGACTGCTGACGTCAGCATGACATCATGCTGACGTCATAAATCCATTTTTCGAATTAAATAATTAATTAATTAAATTCCAGAAATTAATATAATCTTTAGAAAATCATATCTTTTAATCCGTAACTCGGATTAAAATACTTTCTACATGAAAGTTGCTCAGAACGACGAGACGAACTCGGATACGCAGCCCGTTCGTCCACCACACACCTCTAACATACCAAACACGCAACTTTC
>NC_057812.1:369299138-369319742 GCF_018294505.1 Triticum aestivum | reverse complement strand
CTCCGGTTCATCTGTCCGAAAACGCGAAACACCGGGAGTACTTTCCCGGATGTTTTCCCCCTTCACCGGTATCACCTCATACCGCGTTAGAACACGTCTAGCTCTGCTTGTTGACCTGTTATGCACTTGCTTGCTATGTATTTACTGTTTCTCCCCCCCCTTCTCTCCGGTAGCCCCGTGACGATGCTGATGCCCCTGTGGTCGACTACATCACCGACGACCCCTCTCTCTCTTGCCAGAGCAACCAGGCAAGCCCCCCCCTTTGATCACCAGATATCGCCTATTCTATTCTATACTGCTTGTATTAGAGTAGTGTAGCATGTTACTGCTTTCCGTTAATCCTATTCTGATGCATAGCCTGTCATTGCTGCTACAGTCATTGATACCTTACCCGTAATCCTAAATGCTTAGTATAGGATGCTAGTGTTCCACCAGTGGCCCTACACTCTTGTCCGTCTGCCATGCTATACTACTGGGCTGTGATCACTTCGGGAGGTGATCACGGGCATATACTATATACTTTACACTGTTACATTACTGGTGATACTGTTCGGAGTTGGGGGCTGAAGGGGCAGGTGGCTCCATCCCGGTAGAGGTGGGCCTGGGTTCCCGACGGTCCCCGACGGTTACTTTGTGGCGGAGCGACAGGGCAGGTTGAGACCACCTAGGAGACAGGTGGGCCTGGTCCTGTTCGGCGTTCGCGGATACTTAACACGCTTAACGAGATCTTGGTATTTGATCTGAGTCTGGCTACGAGCCTATACGCACTAACCATCTACGTGGGAGTAGTTATGGGTATCCCGACGTCGTGGTATCAGCCGAAGCACTTCAGACGTCAGCGACGGAGCGGCGCGCGCCGAATTGGACTGGAACGCCACTAGGCTAGGTCTGCTTTCGGCCGCGTACGCAACATGCAGGTGTGCTATGGGCGATGGGCCCAGACCCCTGTGCGCTTAGGTTTAGACCGGCGTGCTGGCCTCTCTGTTGAGCCTAGGTGGGGCTGCGACGTGTTGATCTTCCGAGGCCGGGCATGACCCAGGAAAGTGTGTCCGGCCAAATGGGATCGAGCGTGTTAGGCTATGTGGTGCACCCCTACAGGGAAGTTAATCTATTCGAATAGCCGTGATCTTCGGTAACAGGACGACTTGGAGTTGTACCTTGACCTTATGACAACTAGAACCGGATACTTAATAAAACACACCCTTCCAAGTGCCAGATACAACCGGTGGTCGCTCTCTCTCAGGGATACGAGGAGGGGATTGCCGGGTAGGATTATGCTATGCGATGCTACTGGAGTTGCTACCTGGTTATGCTACTTGGAGATGCTACTTGGAGGACTTCGATCTACTCTCTTCTACATGCTGCAAGACGGAGGCTGCCAGAAGCGTAGTCTTCGACAGGATTAGCTATCCCCCTCTTATTCTGGCATTCTGCAGTTCAGTCCACTGATATGGCCTCCTTACACATATACCCATGCATATGTAGTTTAGTTCCTTGCTTGCGAGTACTTTGGATGAGTACTCACGGTTGCTTTCTCCCCCCCTTTTTCCCCCTTTCCTTTCTTTCTGGTTGTCGCAACCAGATGCTGGAGTCCAGGAGCCAGACGCCACCGTCGACGACGACCCCTACTACACCGGAGGTGCCTACTACTACGTGCAGCCCGCTGACGATGTCCAGGAGTAGTTAGGAGGATCCCAGGCAGGAGGCCTGCGCCTCTTTCGATCTGTATCCCAGTTTGTGTTAGCCATCTTATGGCAACTTGTTTAACTTATGTCTGTACTCAGATATTGTTGCTTCCGCTGACTCGTCTATGATCGAGCACTTGTATTCGAGCCCTCGAGGCCCCTGGCTTGTATTATGATGCTTGTATGACTTATTTTATTTGTAGAGTTGTGTTGTGATATCTTCCCGTGAGTCCCTGATCTTGATCATACACCTTTGCGTGTATGATTAGTGTACGATTGAATCGGGGGCGTCACAACGAGGCAGGGGGGCGCCCACCCCCCTGGGCGCGCCATCCACCCTCGTGAGCCCCTCGTGGCCCCCCTGACGTACTTTTTCCGCCTATATATCTCCATATACCCTAAAAACATCCGTGAGCACAATAGATCGGGAGTTCCGCCTCCAGAAATCTCTGTAGCCACCAAAAGCCAATCTAAACCCGTTCCGGCACCCTGCCGGAGGGGGCAATCCCTCTCCGGTGGCCATCTTCATCATCCCGGTGCTCTCCATGATGAGGAGGGAGTAGTTCTCCCTCGGGGCTGAGGGTATGTACCAGTAGCTATGTGTTTGATCTCTCTCTCTCTCTCTCTCTCGTGTTCTTGATTTGGCATGATCTTGATGTATCGCGAGCTTTGCTATTATAGTTGGATCTTATGTTTCTCCTCCCCCTCTTCTCTCTTGTAATGAATTGAGTTTCCCCTTTGAAGTAATCTTATCAGATTGAGTCTTTAAAGATTTGAGAACACTTGATGTATGTCTTGCCATGCGTATCTGTGGTGACAATGGGATATCACGTGATTCACTTGATGTATGTTTTGGTGATAAACTTGCGAGTTCCGCCCATGAACCTGTGCATAGGGGTTGGCACACGTTTTCATCGTGATTCTCCGGTAGAACTTTGGGGCACTCTTTGAGGTCCTTTGTGTTGGTTGAATAGATGAATCTGAGTTTGTGTGACGCATATCGTATAATCATACGCACGGATACTTGAGGTGACATTGGAGTATCTAGGTGACATTAGGGTTTTGATTGATTTGTGTCTTAAGGTGTTATTCTAGTACGAACTCTAGGGCTGTTTGTGACACCTATAGGAATAGCCCAACGGATTGATTGGAAAGAATAACTTTGAGGTGGTTTCGTACCCTACCATAATCTCTTCGTTCGTTCTGCGCTATTAGTGACTTTGGAGTGACTCTTTGTTGCATGTTGAGGGATAGTTATGTGATCCAATTATGTTAGTATTGTTGAGAGGACTTACACTAATGAAAGTATGAACCCTAGGCCTTGTTTCCTAGCATTGCAATACCGTTTACGCTCACTTTTATCATTAGCTACCTTGCTGTTTTTATAATTTCAGATTACAAATACATTTATCTACTATCCATATACCACTTGTATTCTTCGCCGAACTAGTGCACCTATACAATTTACCATTGTATTGGGTGTGTTGGGGACACAAGAGACTCTTTGTTATTTGGTTGCAGGGTTGCTTGAGAGAGACCATCTTCATCCAACGCCTCCTACGGATTGATAAACCTTAGGTCATCCACTTGAGGGAAATTTGCTACTATCCTACGAACCTCTGCACTTGGAGGCTCAACAACGTCTACAAGAAGAAAGTTGTGTAGTAGACATCAGCTGGGCCTCCGGTTAATAGGTTAGTCCCAAAAATAATATAAAAGTGGATAATAAAGCCCAATAATGTCCAAAACAGTAGATAATATAGCATGGAGCAATCAAAAATTATAGATACGTTGGAGAAGTATCAAACAACAAGAGTGTTGTGTTCAATTTAGGAATTTTTCGGGGTTCGTTTGGACATTTTATACATTAACTGGGTTTTCCAAGCATTTTATGTGCATAATTCAAATTTGAACTACATGCACATTCTCCAGTGCATATAAACTGGTTGAAAAATCAAATATGTGTCCTTGGGTGCATACTTAGGTCCCATGCAAGAAATGGGAATGAATTTCAAACACACTGCCACCGTCACCCGGCCGCAAACATTGAGATACCTGGTTTTTAAATTCTAGTAAATCCAAAATCGTTTGAAATTCATGAAACTTGGCATGCTATCATGGAGCGGCATCAACATGTCGTGGTAAAATTTTTATCCCATTTGGGGCAGGTTTGGGTATAAGCTTCTCACAAATCAGAGCTTCTCACAACAAGTGTGATGGTTTCGGTAGGGAACGTGACACCTTTGGGGACGAAACGGTATCCGTTGCCTCTTATTGCTTTCAATTTTTTTTCAAGTGTCAACATAGAACAAAAAGAGTGTTGTGTTCAATTTTGGATTTTTTCGTGGTTTGGTTGGACATTTTTATACATTAGCTGGGTTTTCCAGGCATGTTATGCACATAATTCAAATTTTAACTACATGCACATTCTTGAGTGCATACAAACTGGTTAAAAAAACAAATATGTGTCCTTGGTTGTATGCTTAAGTCCCATGCAAGAAATGAGAAGGAATTTCAAACACCCCGCCGTTGTCACTCGGCTGCACATATTGAGATACCTGGTTTTTAAATACTAGTAAATCCAAAACGCGTCTAAAATTCATGAAACTTGGCATGCTATCATGGAGCGGCGTCAACACGCTGTGGTAAAATTTTGTCCCATTTGGGGCAGGTTTAGGTATAAGTTTCTCACAAACCAGCACTTCTCACAACAAGCATGATGGTTTCGGTAGGGAACGTGCCACCTTTGGGGACAAAACGATATCTGTTGCCTCTTCTTGCTTTCAAAATTTTTCGACTGTCAACATAGAACAACAAGAGTTTTGTGTTCAATTTTGGAATTTTTCGGGGTTCGTTTGGACGTTTTTATACATTAACTGGGTTTTCCAGGCATTTTATGTGCATAATTCAAATTTGAACTACATGAACATTCTCTAGTGCATATAAACTGGTTGAAAAATCAAATATGTGTCCTTGGGTGCATGCTTAGGTCCCATACAAGAAATAACCCTGCGACCGTCACTCGGCTGCAAATATTGAGATACCTGGTTTTAAAATTCTAGTAAATCCAAAACTCGTTTGAAATTCATGAAACTTGGCATGCTATCATGGAGAGGCATGAACATGTTGTGGTAAAAAATTTGTCCCATTTTGGGCATGTTTGGGTATAAGCTTCTCATAAACCAGAGCTTCTCACAACAAGCATGATGGTTTTGGTAGGGAACGTGCCACCTTTGGGGACGAAACGATATCCGTTGCCTCTTATTGCTTTTAAAATTTTTCGAGTGTCAACATAGAACAACAAGAGTGTTCTGTTCAATTTTGGATTTTTTCGGGGTTCGTTTGGACATTTTTATACATTAACTTGGTTTTCCAGGCATTTTATGTGCATAATTCAAATTTGAACTACATGCACATTCTCTAGTGCATTTAAACTGGTTGAAAAATCAAATATGTGTCCTTGGGTGCATGCTTAGGTTCCATGCAAGAAATGTTAATGAATTTCAAACACCCTACCACCGTCACTCGGCCACAAACATTGAGATACTTGGTTTTTAAATTCTAGTAAATCCAAAACTCATCTGAAATTCATGAGACTTGGCATGCTATCATGGAGAGGCATCAACATGCCGTGGTAAATATTTTGTCCCATTCGGGGCATGTTTGGGTATAAGCTTCTAACAATAAGCGTGATGATTTCGGTAGGGAACGTGCCACCTTTGGGGACGAAACGACATATGTTGCATCTTACTGCTTTCAATTTTTTTCGAGTGTCAACATAGAACAACAAGAGTGTTGTGTTCAATTTTGGAATTTTTCGAGGTTCGTTTTGACATTTTTATACATTAATTGGGTTTTCCAGGCATTTTATGCACATAATTCAAATTTGAACTACATGCACATTCTCCAGTTCATATAAACTGGTTGAAAAATCAAATATGTGTCCTAGGGTGCATGCTTAGGTCCCATGCAAGAAATGTGAATGAATTTCAAACACCCTGCCACCGTCACTCGGCCGCAAACACTGCGATACTTGGTTTTTAAATTCTAGTAAATCCAAAACTCGTCTGAAATTCATGAAACTTGGCATGCTATCATGGAGCGGCATCAACATGCTGTGGTAAAAGTTTTGTCCCATTTGGGGAAGCTATAAGCTTCTCACAAACCAGAGCTTCTCACAACAAGCGTGATGGTTTCGGTAGCGAACGTGCCACCTTTGGGGACGAAACGATATCCGTTGCCTCTTATTGCTTTTAAAAAATTTTGAGTTTCAACATAGAACAACAAGAGTGTTGTGTTCAATTTTGGAAGTTTTTGGGGCTCGTTTGGACATTTTTATAAATTAACTGGGTTTTCCAGGCATTTTATGTGCATAATTCAAATTTGAACTACATGCACATTCTCCAGTGCATATAAAGTGGTTGAAAAATCAAATATGTGTCCTTGGGTGCATGCTTAGGTCCCATGGAAGAAATGGGAATGAATTTCAAACACCCTGCCATCGTCACTCGGCCGCAAACATTGAGATGCTTGGTTTTTAAATTCTAGTAAATCCAAAACTCGTCTAAAATTCATGAAACTTGGCATGCTATCATGTAGCGGCATCAACATGTCGTGGTAAATTTTTTGTCCCATTTGGGGCAGGTTTGGGTATAAGTTTCTCACAAACTAGAGCTTCTCACAACAAGCGTGATGGTTTCGCTAGGGAACGTGCCACCTTTGGGGAAGAAACGATATCCATTGCCTCTTATTGCTTTCAAAAAAAATTTGAGTGCCAGCATAGAAGAACAAGAGTGTTGTGTTCAATTTTGGAATTTTTCGGAGTTCGTTTGGACATTTTTGTACATTAACTGGGTTTTCCAGGCATATTATGTGCATAATTCAGGTTTGAACTACATGCACATTCTCCAGTGCTATAAACTGGTTGGAACATCAAATATGTGTCCTTGGGAGCATGCTTAGGTCCCATGCAAGAAATGTGAATGAATTTCAAACACCCTGCCACCGTCACTCGGTCGCAAACATTGAGATACTTGGTTTTTAAATTCTAGTAAATCCAAAACTCGTCTAAAATTCATGAATCTTGGCATGCTATCATAGAGCGGCATCAACATGTTGTGGTAAAATTTTTGTCCATTCGGGGCAGGTTTGGGTATAAGCTTCTCACAAACCAGAGCTTCTCACAACAAGCGTGATGGTTTCGGTAGGGAATGTGCCACCTTTGGGGACGAAACGATATCCATTGCCTCTTATTGCTTTCAAAAAAATTTGAGTGTCAACATAGAACAACAAGAGTGTTGTGTTCAATTTTGGAAATTTTCGAGGTTCGTTTGGACATTTTTATACACTAACTGGGTTTTCCAGGCATTTTGTGTGCATAATTCAAATTTGAACTACATGCACATTCTCTAGTGCATATAAACTGGTTGAAAAATCAAATATGTGTCCTTGGGTGCATGCTTAGGTCCCATGCAAGAAATAGGAATGAATTTCAATCACCATGCCGTCGTCGCTCGGCCGCAAACATTGAGATACTTGGTTTTTAAATTCTAGTAAATCCAAAACTCGTCTGAAATTCATGAAACTTGGCATGCTATCATGGAGCGGCATCAACATGCCGTGGTAAAAGTTTTGTCCCATTTGGGGCAGGTATAAGCTTCTCACAAACCAGAGCTTCTCACAACAAGCGTGATGGTTTCGGTAGGGAACATGCCACCTTTGGGGACGAAAGGATATCTGTTGCCTCCTATTGCTTTTACATTTTTTCGAGTGTCAATATAGGACAACAAGAGTGTTGTGTTCAATTTTGGAAGTTTTCGGGGATCGTTTGGACATTTTTATACATTAACTAGGTTTTCCAGGCATTTTATGTGCATAATTCAAATTTGAATTACATGCACATTCTCCAGTGTATATAAATTGGTTGAAAAATCAAATATGTGTCCTTGGGTGCATGCTTAGGTCACATGCAAGAAATGGGAATGAATTTCAAACACCCCGCCACCGTCGCTCGGCCGCAAACATTGAGATACTTGGTTTTTAAATTCTAGTAAATCCAAAACTCGTCTGAAATTCATGAAACTTGGCATGCTATCATGGAGAGGCATCAACATGCCGTGGTAAATATTTTGTCCCATTCGGGGCATGTTTGGGTATAAGCTTCTCACAATAAGCGTGATGATTTCGGTAGGGAACGTGCCACCTTTGGGGACGAAACGACATATGTTGCATCTTACTGCTTTCAATTTTTATCGAGTGTCAACATAGAACAACAAGAGTGTTGTGTTCAATTTTGGAATTTTTCGAGGTTCGTTTTGACATTTTTATACATTAACTGGGTTTTCCAGGCATTTTATGCACATAATTCAAATTTGAACTACATGCACATTCTCCAGTTCATATAAACTGGTTGAAAAATCAAATATGTGTCCTAGGGTGCATGCTTAGGTCCCATGCAAGAAATGTGAATGAATTTCAAACACCCTGCCACCGTCACTCGGCCGCAAACACTGCGATACTTGGTTTTTAAATTCTAGTAAATCCAAAACTCGTCTGAAATTCATGAAACTTGGCATGCTATCATGGAGCGGCATCAACATGCTGTGGTAAAAGTTTTGTCCCATTTGGGGAAGCTATAAGCTTCTCACAAACCAGAGCTTCTCACAACAAGCGTGATGGTTTCGGTAGGGAACGTGCCACCTTTGGGGACGAAACGATATCCGTTGCCTCTTATTGCTTTTAAAAAATTTTGAGTGTCAACATAGAACAACAAGAGTGTTGTGTTCAATTTTGGAAGTTTTTGGGGCTCGTTTGGACACTTTTATACATTAACTGGGTTTTCCAGGCATTTTATGTGCATAATTCAAATTTGAACTACATGCACATTCTCCAGTGCATATAAAGTGGTTGAAAAATCAAATATGTGTCCTTGGGTGCATGCTTAGGTCCCATGGAAGAAATGGGAATGAATTTCAAACACCCTGCCATCGTCACTCGGCCGCAAACATTGAGATGCTTGGTTTTTAAATTCTAGTAAATCCAAAGCTCGTCTAAAATTCATGAAACTTGGCATGCTATCATGTAGCGGCATCAACATGCCGTGGTAAATTTTTTGTCCCATTTGGGGCAGGTTTGGGTATAAGTTTCTCACAAACTAGAGCTTCTCACAACAAGCATGATGGTTTCGCTAGGGAACGTGCCACCTTTGGGGAAGAAACGATATCGATTGCCTCTTATTGCTTTCAAAAAAATTTGAGTGCCAGCATAGAAGAACAAGAGTGTTGTGTTCAATTTTGGAATTTTTCGGAGTTCGTTTGGACATTTTTGTACATTAACTGGGTTTTCCAGGCATATTATGTGCATAATTCAGGTTTGAACTACATGCACATTCTCCAGTGCTATAAACTGGTTGGAAAATCAAATATGTGTCCTTGGGAGCATGCTTAGGTCCCATGCAAGAAATGTGAATGAATTTCAAACACCCTGCCACCGTCACTCGGTCGCAAACATTGAGATACTTGGTTTTTAAATTCTAGTAAATCCAAAACTCGTCTGAAATTCATGAATCTTGGCATGCTATCATAGAGCGGCATCAACATGTTGTGGTAAAATTTTTGTCCATTTGGGGCAGGTTTGGGTATAAGCTTCTCACAAACCAGAGCTTCTCACAACAAGCGTGATGGTTTCGGTAGGGAATGTGCCACCTTTGGGGACGAAACAATATCCATTGGCTCTTATTGCTTTCAAAAAATTTTGAGTGTCAACATAGAACAACAAGAGTGTTGTGTTCAATTTTGGAAATTTTCGAGGTTCGTTTGGACATTTTTATACACTAACTGGGTTTTCCAGGCATTTTGTGTGCATAATTCAAATTTGAACTACATGCACATTCTCTAGTGCATATAAACTGGTTGAAAAATCAAACACGTGTCCTTGGGTGCATGCTTAGGTCCCATGCAAGAAATAAGAATGAATTTCAATCACCCTGCCGCCATCACTCGGCCGCAAACATTGAGATACTTGGTTTTTAAATTCTAGTAAATCCAAAACTCGTCTGAAATTCATGAAACTTGGCATGCAATCATGGAGCGGCATCAACATGCCGTGGTAAAAGTTTTGTCCCATTTGGGGCAGGTATAAGCTTCTCACATACCAGAGCTTCTCACAACAAGCGTGATGGTTTCGGTAGGGAACATGCCACCTTTGGGGACGAAAGGATATATGTTGCCTCTTATTGCTTTTACATTTTTTCGAGTGTCAATATAGGACAACAAGAGTGTTGTGTTCAATTTTGGAAGTTTTCGGGGATCGTTTGGACATTTTTATACATTAACTAGGTTTTCCAGGCATTTTATGTGCATAATTCAAATTTGAATTACATGCACATTTTCCAGTGTATATAAATTGGTTGAAAAATCAAATATGTGTCCTTGGGTGCATGCTTAGGTCACATGCAAGAAATGGGAATGAATTTCAAACACCCCGCCACCGTCGCTCGGCCGCAAACATTGATATACTTGGTTTTTAAATTCTAGTAAATCCAAAACTCGTCTAAAATTCATGAAACTTGGCATGCTATCATGGAGCGGCATCAACATACCGTGGTAAATTTTTTGTCCCATTTGGGGCAGGTTTGGGTATAAGTTTCTCACAAACTAGAGCTTCTCATAACAAGCATGATGGTTTCGCTAGGGAACGTGCCACCTTTGGGGACGAAACGATATCCATTGCCTCTTATTGCTTTCAAAATTTTTTGAGTGTCAACATAGAACAAAAAGAGTGTTGTGCTCAATTTTAGAATTTTTCGTGGTTCGTTTGGACATTTTTATAGATTAACTGGGTTTTCCGGGCATTTTATGTGCATATTTCAAATTTGAACTACATCCACATACTCCAGTGCATATAAACTGGTTGAAAAATCAAATATGTGTCCTTGGGTGCATGCTTAGGTCCCATGCAAGAAATGGGAATGAATTTCAAACACCCAGCCACCGTCACTCGGCCGCAAACATTGAGACACTAGGTTTTTAAATTCTAGTAAATCCAAAACTCGTCTGAAATTCATGAAACTTGGCATGCTATCATGGAGCGGCATCAACATGTCGTGGTAAAAAATTTGTCCCATTTGGGGCAGGTTTGGGTATAAGCTTCTCACAAACCAGAGCTTCTCACAACAAGCATGATGGTTTCGGTAGGGAACGTGCCACCTTTGGGGACGAAACGATATCCGTTGCCTCTTATTGCTTTCAAAACTTTTCGAGTGTCAACATAGAACAACAAGAGTGTTGTGTTCAATTTTGGAATTTTTCGGGGTTCGTTTGGACATTTTTGCACATTAACTGGGTTTTCCAGGCATTTTATTTTCATAATTCAGGTTTGAACTACATGCACATTCTCCAGTGCTATAAACTCGTTGAAAAATCAAATATGTGTGCTTGGGAGCATGCTTAGGTCCCATGCAAGAAATGCGAATGAATTTCAAACACCCTGCCACCGTCACTCGGCCGGAAACATTGTGATACTTGGTTTTTAAATTCTAGTAAATCCAAAACTCGTCTGAAATTCATGAATCTTGGCATGCTATCATGGAGCGGCATCAACATGCGGTGGTAAATTTTTTGTTCCATTTGGGGCAGGTTTGGGTATAAGTTTCTCACAAACCAGAGTTTCTCACAACAAGCGTGATGGTTTCGGTAGGGAACGTGCCACCTTTGGGGACGAAACGATATCCATTGCCTCTTATTGCTTTCAAAAAAATTTGAGTGTCAACATAGAACAACAAGAGTGTTGTGTTCAATTTTGGAAATTTTCGAGGTTCGTTTGGACATTTTTATACACTAACTGGGTTCTCCATGCATTTTGTGTGCATAATTCAAATTTGAACTACATGCACATTCTCTAGTGCATATAATCTGGTTGAGAAATCAAATATGTGTCCTTGGGTGCATGCTTAGGTCCCATGCAAGAAATAGGAATGAATTTCAAACACCCTGTCACCGTCACGCAGCCGCAAACATTGAGATACTTGGTTTTTAAATTCTAGTAAATCCAAAACTCGTCTGAAATTCATGAAACTTGGCATGCTATCATGGAGCGGCAACAACATGCCATGGAAAAAGTTTTGTCCCATTTGGGGCAGGTATAAGCTTCTCACAAACCAGAGCTTCTCACAACAAGCGTGATGGTTTCGGTAGGGAACATGCCACCTTTGGGGACGAAACAATATCTGTTGCCTCTTATTGCTTTTAAAATTTTTCGAGTGTCAATATAGGACAACAAGAGTGTTGTGTTCAATTTTGGAAGTTTTCGGTGTTCGTTTGGACATTTTTATAGATTAACTGGGTTTTCCAAGCATTTTATGTGCATAATTCAAATTTGAATTACATGCACATTCTCCAGTGTATATAAATTGGTTGAAAAATCAAATATGTGTCCTTGGGTGCATGCTTAGGTCCCATGCAAGAAATGGGAATGAATTTCAAACACCCCGCCACCGTCACTCGGCCGCAAACAATGATATACTTGGTTTTTAAATTCTAGTAAATCCAAAACTCGTCTAAAATTCATGAAACTTGGCATGCTATCATGGAGCGGCATCAACATACCGTGGTAAATTTTTTGTCCCATTTGGGGCAGGTTTTGGTATAAGTTTCTTACAAACTAGAGCTTCTCACAACAAGCGTGATGGTTTCGCTAGGGAACGTGCCACCTTTGGGGACGAAACGATATCCATTGCCTCTTATTGCTTTCAAAAAATTTTGAGTGTCAACATAGAACAAAAAGAGTGTTGTGTTCAATTTTAGAATTTTTCGGGGTTTGTTTGGACATTTTTATAGATTAACTGGGTTTTCCGCTCATTTTATGTGCATAATTCAAATTTGAACTACATCCACATACTCCAGTGCATATAAACTGGTTGAAAAATCAAATATGTGTCCTTGGGTGCATGCTTAGGTCCCATGCAAGAAATGGGAATGAATTTCAAACACCCAGCCACCGTCACTCGGCCGCAAACATTGAGACATTAGGTTTTTAAATTCTAGTAAATCCAAAACCAGTCTGAAATTCATGAAACTTGGCATGCTATCATGGAGTGGCATCAACATGTCGTGGTAAAAAATTTGTCCCATTTGGGGCAGGTTTGGGTATAAGCTTCTCACAAACCCGAGCTTCTCACAACAAGCATGATGGTTTCGGTAGGGAACGTGCCACCTTTGGGGACGAAACGATATCCGTTGCCTCTTATTGATTCCAAACTTTTCGAGTGTCAACATAGAACAACAAGAGTGTTGTGTTCAATTTTGGAATTTTTCGGGGTTTGTTTGGACATTTTTGTACATTAACTGGGTTTTCCAGGCATTTTATGTGCATAATTCAGGTTTGAACTACATGCACATTCTCCAGTGCTATAAACTGGTTAAAAAATCAAATATGTGTCCTTGGGAGCATGCTTAGGTCCCATGCAAGAAATGTGAATGAATTTCAAACACCATGCCACCGTCACTCGGCCGGAAACATTGAGATACTTGGTTTTTAAATTCTAGTAAATCCAAAACTCGTCTGAAATTCATGAAACTTGGCATGCTATCATGGAGCGGCATCAGTATGCGGTGGTAAATTTTTTGTTCCATTTGGGGCAGGTTTGGGTATAAGTTTCTCACAAACCAGAACTTCTCACAACAAGCGTGATGGTTTCGGTAGGGAACGTGCCACATTTGGGGACGAAACGATATCCGTTACCTGTTATTGCTTTCAAAAAATTTCGAGTGTCAACATAAAACAATAAGAGTGTTGTGGTCAATTTTGGAATTTTTCAAGGTTCGTTTCGACATTTTTATACATTAGCTGGGTTTTCCAGGCATTTTATGTGCATAATTCAAATTTGAACTACATGCACATTCTCTAGTGCATATAAACTGGTTGAAAAATGAAACATGTGTGCTTGGGTGCATTCTTAGGTCCCATGCAAGAAATGGGAATGAAGTTCAAACACCCTGCCACCTTCACTCGGCCGCAAACATTGAGATACCTGGTTTTTAAATTCTAGTAAATCCAAAACTCGTCTGAAATTCATGAAACTTGGCATACTATCATGGAGCGGCATCAACATGCCGGTATATTTTTTGTCCCATTTTGGGCAGGTTTGGGTTTAAGCTTCTCACAAACCATAGCTTCTCACAACAAGCGTGATGGTTTCATTAGGGTACGTGCCACCTTTGGGGACGAAACAATATCCATTGCCTCTTATTGCTTTCATATTTTTTCGAGGGTCAACATTGAACAACAAGAGTGTTATGTTCAGTTTTGGAATTTTTTGGGGTTTGTTTGGACATTTTTATACATTAACTGGTTTTCGAGGCATTTTATGCACATAATTCAAATTTGAACTACATGCACATTCTCCAGTGCATTTAAACTGGTTGCAAAATCAAATATCTATCCTTGGGTGCATGCTTCGGTCCCATGCAAGAAATGGGAATGAATTTCAAACACCCTGCCACCGTCACTCGGCCGCAAACATTGAGATACCTGGTTTTTAAATTCTAGTAAATCCAAAACTCGTCTGAAATTCATGAAACTTGGCATGCTATCATGGAGCGGCTTTAGGTGAAACATGACACAAGATAACTCCAATGAAGAGGTTGATGGATTTAAAATACCTCATTCTTAACAACATGTGAATCATGAAACATGAACTCAAATTATCAAGAATGACATAATACCACCTGCAATGATACGGTAGAAATAAAATTCACTCCGGATTGCAAGATGAAGAATGCTTGAGCTCCTTTGAAAAGAATGTTGATGAACCCTTCGAGAAGGAATTAAATCCTTGATGAACCATCATGTAGAACCTCCATGAAGAACTCCGGCAACAAAAGAATGATCACACGAAAAGAAAGATGAAAAGAATAAGGTTGAAGCCTTGTGATGATTTAGATGGAAAACTTGGGACTTCGGAAAAGAAAGATGAGCAAAAGAAACCAAGAATTTTGTATGTACCTCCGGAATAAAGAATTAATCACTTGGGTGAAACAAGAACAAGAATTACATTATGCTTATCCTTCATCAATTTAAATTGATGACAAGCAAACGGATTTGGCATACTACTTATTCTCATTGAAAAGGATTAAGAGAGATATCGACAACATGATAAGGTGTTCAACGAAACACCGGTAGGATTGAAACAACGAATGAATTGATATGATAAACAAGGAAGAGAAATCTTGAACGAAGCACCTAAGAATTGAAAATGAACGAATAAAAAAAAGATGAATCACCGGGTAAGAATTGTGAAATGAACGAAGATACTTGAGACAATCTAGATACATGAGAGCGAAGGGATCACGAACTGGTTAGAGATCACTTGAACGATGCACCGGTAAGATTGGAGAATGATAACTGACAGCTGAGAATGAATAAACCTGAATTGATGGACTCCGGATAACAAACTGAGAAGACTCTTGAATTGCTCCGGATAGGTGAGAAGAATTCCCACAATCGAAAATAATTATGAGAGGATGGCAAAAAGCTAGAATCACAAATCATTAAGAGAATGGAGCAAGATTAAAGAGAAACTCTTCTTCAGTCTTCAAAATCCGAGAATGACGACGAGAAACACCACCATGAATTATTGAGGCACTCCGGAATGAAGAATGGAAAGGTTGTGCCAACGATGAAAAGAATTTGAAAGATCTTGGAGAAATACATATGATTGACGATGAATCATTCTTACGTCAAACTTTAAAAGATTTGAGAATAGCTCCGGTAAAATTTAGAAGAGTCAGGTAAGATCCCGGGAAAATACCTGTGGGTTAGGGCCCACTCAAAAGGACACCGTAGAACAATTACTTGAAAAGGAGATAGCACTCGTTGAATTAAACGGCTTGAATGAGATAACAACCTCGAAAGATCTTGAACGAATGCAGAGTGAAAACACGAATCTTCGAGATATCTTGAGCACTCCGGAACAATTGAATAGCAAGAAATGAATGAATATGAGGAGAACCGGCAAGAGAAGGTATTTGAAACGAGGAAAAGGGATATGATCCACACCAAAAACTTGAATTAAAACCACCGGAGAAGAAAGAGAACGAACAGTGATGGACTTGTAGAGCATCTTCATGAGAATCACCGGATAAGAGCATTGACTAGAAGGAATGGAGAGACTTCATATCCATAAAATGGATAACGAACTAAGAAATCCGAGTCCTTGAAGAAAAAAGGGTGGGTGGGTGGGAAAACAAAGGCAACTTGGAACGAATGAAGCAAACACCGTTGAGAAGAACTGATAATTGATCTTGCTAATGTTGAAGTGATCGGATCCACTTGAAGAGAGACACACCGGTTGAAAAGGATTGACATGACAATCTTGATTATCATGAAGGATTAGTATCCACATAGAAATATGAGAACACCACTTAGGAAAGGTATGGAATCAACATTTGACTTCGAAGCAACTCGAATACCACAACTCAAAACAAAAACAAAGGATTGGCTTGCAGAAAAGCCGGAACAAACATATGATAGAGATTTCGTTTGAAGTTTTCATGGTGGTGCCTACACAGGCTCGATCATACAGCACCATCATGTACAAGGAAATGCACATGACATACGAAGCTTCCCCGAGTCAGCATAGCCAAGGACTCTTTAAGACACAACGAGACCACTGTAAAACCAACCATGGATAGGCGGACCACTAGACGTCGAACCCCAATTTCATATCATACATCTGTCGAAAAGATATCCTACGAGCTACTTGAATTCCCACTTATAAACTCCCGAAATTTTCCGCTTATGCAATCAGGTGTTGGGGATACAGGGGAAGCATAATATCTCACCAAAAACTAGTAAATCCTACATCCAGCTGTATCCATCCTTCAACACATAACCAAGGAACCTTCGGAAATCGTTTACCTCAACCTTCCAAAAGCATCCGTTATACGAGTTATGGCAATACTCCCGAACTCCCGCCCTAGTACTAGGTGGCGTCGAGGTTATCTCACCAACAACTGCATAAAAGAGATTTTGGATGTCGGCAAAACTCAGGTATTCTAGAACTGCAACGATAAAATTGTGACGACAACACCTCAGAGATCAACTCCCCAGGACACTGCCACAACCCCTAAATGTCAGGAGGCACCAAGGACAATGTTCTCGTCACAAAACCATCGGAACGATTCCAAGATACCCGCGTGATCCTAAATTTTTTTAGTGAAATTTGAGAAGAGAAGAGTCAAAACTCTACGTCAGGATGCCTCACCAGAGCGACGAAGGAACTGAGGAGTAAAAAGAATCCTACTCTCCGATATATATAATCCTAAATGACTCCAAACATTTTTCTAGACTCAACAACGCCAACGATTCGATCAAGCAGGGGGCTCCTAAGGTCGGGGAAGGCTCTGATTACCAACTTGTAACGCCCTCGATGCGGCTATATCTCCCACGTGTCGAAGCACGACTAAGAGGCATAACCGCATTGAAAGCAATGTCGCAAGTGAGGTAATCTTCACACAACCCATTTAATACATAAGGGAAAGAGATACATAGTTGGCTTACAATTGCTACTTCACACAATACATGAATAAAGCATTACATCATGCAGATACACACAAGGTCCGACTACGGAACCCAAAATGAAAGAAGACTACCCCAAATGCTACACAGATCCCCGATCGTCCCAACTGGGCTCCACTACTGATCAACTGGAAAAGGAAAAACATAGCAAACACAAAATTCATTGAGCTCCTCCTTGAGCTCAGTTGGGTCACCTGCATGGTATCATCAGCACCTGCAAAGTGGTTTTGGAAGTATCTGTGAGTCACGGGGACTCAGCAATCTCACACCCTCACGAACAAGACTATTTAAGCTTATAGGTAAGGTAAAGGTATGATGTGGAGCTGCAGCAAGCGACTAGCATGTATGGTGGCTAACATATACGCAAAAGAGAGCAAGAAGAGAGAGCAAAGGCACGGTCGAACAACTATGATCAAGAAGTGATCCTAGAACAACCTACGTCAAGCATAACTCCAACATCGTGTTCACTTCCTGGACTCCGCCGGAAAGAGACCATCACGGTTACACACGCGGTTGATGCATTTTAATTAAGTTAAGTTTCAGTTTATCTACAACCGGACATTAACAAATTCCCATCTGCCCATAACCGCGGGCATGGCTTTCGGAAATTCAAATCCCTGCAGGGGTGTCCCAACTTAGCCCATCACAAGCTCTCATGGTCAATGAAGGATATTCCTTCTCCTAAGACAATCTGATCAGACTCGGCATCCCGGTTACAAGACATCCTCGACAATGGTAAAACAAGTCCAGCAAAGCCGCCCGAATGTGCCGACAAATCCCGATAGGAGCTGCACATATCTCGTTCTCAGGGCACACTCAGATAGGTCAAGCTACGAGTAAAACCAGCCCTCGAGTTTCCCCGAGGTGGCCCCGCAGGCTGCCCGGTTCGGACCAACACTTAGACAAGCACTGGCCCGGGGGGGTTAAAATAAATATGACCCTCGAGAGAGCGACTCCCAAGGGAAAAGTATGTGGTGGTGAGGCAAAAGTTAAACCCAAGGTTGGGCCTTGCTGGAGGAGTTTTATTCAAAGCGAACTGTCAAGGGGTTTCCATTATAATAAACCGTGTAAGGAACGCAATATCTGGGAACATAACACCGATATGACGGAAACTAGGGCGGCAAGACTGGAACAAAACACCAGGCATAAGGCCGAGCCTTCCACCCTTTACCAAGTATATAGGTGCATTAATTTAAATAAGAGATATTGTGATATCCCAACAAAATATCCATGTTCCAAACATGGAACAAGCTCCAATCTTCACCTGCAACTAACAATGCTATAAGAGGGGCTGAGCAAAGCGGTAACATAGACAAACAGCGGTTTTCTAGGACAAGGTAGGTTAGAGGCTTGGCTTAACAATATGTGAGGCATGATAAGCAAGTGGTAGGTATCGCGGCATAGGCATAGCAAAAGAGCGAGCAAGTAGCAAGCAAAGATAGAAGTGATTTCGAGGGTATGGTCATCTTGCCTGAAATCCCGCAAGGAAGAAGAACGAGTCGATGAAGAAGACAAACGGACGAAGTCGAACGGGTCCTAACAAACGCGACGTTATCGGAACCAACCTGAAGAAGAAACACCGGAAAGAAGCACACAACAAAGTAAACTACCAACACATGAACATGGCATGATATGCGGGATGCGGTATGTGATGCATATGCATGATTTGGAGAGGAATGATTGAACCTGGCCTCAACATGGAAAACCAAGAGTGCCACTGGAAAGAGGAGTTGATTTCGGTTGAAATCGATATAAATATCACCGGAATCGGATGCACGGTTTGGAAAAGGCAAGCAAAACAAATATGGCACCAGTCTGCGATTAACAGCAAGTAGCCTTCTAAATGCATCAAGAACAACATGCTACAGCATTCCAACATGACAACAAAACACATGGCAGGGATCCACTCAAGATGCTTGATAAAAGATGAACACTAAACTACGGCTAATTCACTCATTAACAGGTTCAAACAAGCATGGCAAAAGTGCAAAAGATAACAGGTTACAGACTTAGTGAAATTAACAACATGTCAGGAATTTAACATCAGGAAGCAATGTTTAGAGCACGCTAACGACATGTTACAGGAACATATCATGGAAAATCAAGGCATGGCATGAAGCTACTCAAAGCATACAATAAAAGTCCCTTATTGACCATGAGCCAAAAGGGATCAGAAAGTACAATTGCAAGCATGTGAACATAGCAAAAACATAAACAGATTCAGACTTAGTGAAAAACTGGAGCATGGCAGAACAGATATCAAGTAGGCATGTTTACGAGCTTGATGCACTCACTGTGAGGCATTGCATGACAAACTAAGCATACACCCAGCAAATAGACATGGCAAGAACAACAACATAGCATGCACGAATCAATAACAACAAGCTCGGCAAAATTGCTAAACATGTTAGCAATCTGCCAGGAACATTTTATACCAAACGTAGAGCTCGATTGACTCAAGCTAGGGTGATCCATAATTGCAAATAAAGACATGGATGGATAGAGCTCAACATTATCTACAAAACATCCTTACTGATCATCCTCAAATGAGGCACGGATCACTAGGAAACAACATGAACATATGGCATAAAAATAATGATAGGGCAAGGACTTAGTGAAATTCTAAGTCCCTGAAATCAGCAACATTAAGTAAGCTACTTTGCATGCTTGTGCTAGTCACCACAAAGATCACAAAAATACATGGCATACACCCCTGTAAAGATGGCATGGCGTACTACAAAACACATGTAGAGCTCAAGATCATAGCATGCACACATTAATCATGGCAAAAATGACAAAAGTGCATTTGATGAAACAGATCTGAAACTATCATCACATAGCCCTCTTCGAACAGCATTTCGGTCATCAAGAAGAGCTCAAATGAAAATGACGCAATGAGATGAAATGATGTACTCGTCAGGACGAACATTTTGATATGCTACACGCACGAATCGGAGCCACGATGATGAAGTTATGATGTGATGAAAAATGCAAAAAATAATATGCAAAGCTGGGAACGAAGTCAACCCTAAAATCCGGATCTCAGATCTGTGGCGGTTACTGTAGCGGTGCGCCTCTCGAGGTTCGCCGGAACTCAAAGAACTCGCCGGAGTCGGACTTCCCGAGGAAGGAGAGGAAGGCCGGGGCTCGCCGGATGGAGGAGGCCGGTGGAGGAGCTCGCCGGAGCTCCGGGCGACGAGGCGGCGCTGCAAGGACGGCGAGGGGCGGCGCTCGGTGGCCGGATCTGGGCGCTGCGGTGGCGGGCGGTGAGGTTGGTGGCGCGAGGCGCGGAGGCAAGCGGTAGCGGAGAAAGCCGGGGGAGGCATCGCGCGGCTTCCGACGG
>NC_057812.1:369291075-369298827 GCF_018294505.1 Triticum aestivum | reverse complement strand
GCTTCGTGGGCCGCGCGGGAGAGCGGAGAGAGGCGGCGACACATGGCGCGATGGGAGTGGTCGGCGGCGGTGCTGTGGTGACGTGTCGCCTCCCGGTTGGCCGGAGCGACATGGCGGCGGGGTGGACGCGTCCGCCGGCGAGCAGACATGTCCGTCGCACGGAGGGAGGCGAGATCTAGGGTTTGGACTGCGGGATTTTGAAGGGGATCACATATATATATATATAGGTAGTGGGAGCTAGGAGTGTCCAAATTGAGCACGGTTTGCGGCCACGCGATCGTGATCGAACGACCGAGATGATGGAAGGGGTTTAGGTGGGTTTTGGGCCACTTTGGAGGGGTGTTGGGCTGCAACACACACGAAGCCTTTTCGGTCCCTCGGTCAACCGTTGGAGTATCAAACGAAGTCCAAATGGCGCGAAACTTGACAGGCGGTCTACCGATAGTAAACCAAGGCTGCATGACAAGTCTCGGTCCAATCCGATAACGTTTAACACCCACACACGAAAAGAGGTAGAAAGAGACACCGGAGGACATAAGAGCGCCGGATTGCAAAACGGACAACGGGGAAAATGCTCGGATGCATGAGATGAACACGTATGCAAATGCAATGCACATGATGACATGATATGAGATGCATGACACGCAAGCAAAGACAAGGAAATGACAGCGAATAACTGGAAGACACCTGGCACATCGGTCTCGGGGCGTTACAACACTCCACCACTACGATAGGATCTCGTCCCGAGATCTAGAATGGCACCGGAGAGACAATGAAAGAGAAAGAGGAGAGGTAAAGCAAAGTTGATTCTTTGACAAACGAATGAAACCACGAGCCTTGAGAGGTTGAACAAATTGAAAGAAAGAATGCAACGAGAATGAACGAAGTTGAAAGCACTCCGTTAGGAAAAGGAACAAGGAAGAACAAATTCGAACAACACTCCGGTTGGAAAGATATGCAAGGCTTGATAAAATGAAAGAACTTGAGCAGCAGACACACACTCCGGTTAAAAGGATAAGCAAAGAAAAGATCATGATCTTCATAAATCAAGATGATGACTGAAAAGAGCAACATCACAAAGCCTCCGGAAGAAAGAATAGAAGATAGATAATTGAGATAAATGAATGTAGAAGAAAATGCCAACTTCTGCGACAAAAGAGCTTGAAAAGGTATCCTTAGGAGAAGGGTCGAACGGAGCTGTTGGAAAACCAACAACGAAAAGAGTAAGCTTGATGTGGACTTATGAAAGACATCCCCAAAACTATGAGGAGAAATTCCACCACTAATGAAACTAAAAGATTTGGGTTGATATGAACACGGAGACAAGAAACTGTTTCACCGAAAGGATAGATGAAGAACTTGGGTCATTTATAAGCACCATAAATAGCAACAAACCTTAGGGAAGGCTTTAGGTGAAATATGACACAAGATAACTCCAACGAAGAGGTTGATGGATTTAAAATACCTCATTCTTAACAACATGTGAATCATGAAACATGAACTCAAATTATCAAGAATGACATAATACCACCTCCAATGATACGGTAGAAAAAAAATTCACTCCGGATTGCAAGATGAAGAATGCTTGAGCTCCTCTGAAAAGAATGTTGATGAACCCTTCGAGAAGGAATTAAATCCTTGATGAACCATCATGTAGAACCTCCACGAAGAATTCCGGCAACAAAAGAATGATCACACGAAAAGAAAGATGAAAAGAATAAGGTTGAAGCCTTGCGATGATTTAGATGGGACTTTGCGACGAGATAAAATGGAAAAGTTGGGACTCTAGAAAAGAAAGATGAGCAAAAGAAACCAAGAATTTTGGATGAACCTCCGGAATAAAGAATTAATCACTTGGGTGAAACAAGAATAAGAATTACATTATGCTTATCCTTCATCAATTTAAATTGATGACGAGCAAACGGATTTGGCATACTACTTATTCTCGTTGAAAAGGATTAAGAGAGATATCGATAACTTGATAAGGTCTTCAACGTAACACTCGTAGGATTGAAACAACGAATGAATTGATATGATAAACAAGGAAGAGAAATCTTGAACGAACCACCGTAAGAATTGAAAATGAACGAAGAAAAAAAAGATGAATCACCGGGTAAGAATTGTGACATGAACGAAGATACTTGAGATAATCTAGATACATGAGAATGAAGGGATCACGAACTGATTAGAGATCGCTTGAACGATGCACCGATAAGATTGGAGAATGATAACTGACAGCTGAGAATGAATAAACCTGAATTGATGGACTCCGGATAACAAACTGAGAAGACTCTTGAATTGCCCCGGATAGGTGAAAAGAATTCCCACAATCGAAAATAATTATGAGAGGATGGCAACAAGCTAGAATCACGAATCTTGAAGAGAATGGAGCAAGATTAAAGAGAAACTCTTCTTCGGTCTTCAAAATCCGAGAATGACGACGAGAAACACCACCATGAATTATTGAGGCACTCCGGAATGAAGAATGGAAAGGTTGAGCCAACGATGAAAAGAAATTGAAAGATCTTGGAGAAATACATATGACTGATGATGAATCATTCTTACGTCAAACAGTAAAAGATTTGAGAATAGCTCTGGTAAAATTTAGAAAGTCAGGTAAGATCCTGTGAAAAGACTTGTGGGTTAGGGCCCACTCAAAAGAAACACCATAGAACAATTACTTGAAAAGGAGATAGCACCGGTTGAATTAAACGGCTTGAATGAGGTAACAACCTCGAAAGATCTTGATCGAATGCAGAGTGAAAACACGAATCTTCGAGATATCTTGAGCACTCCGGAACAATTGAATAGCGAGAAATGAATGAATATGAGGAGCACCGGCAAGAGAAGGTATTTGAAATGAGGAAAAGGGATATGATCCACACCAAAAACTTGAATTAAAACCACCGGAGAAGAAAGAGAACGAACAGTGATGGACTTGTAGAGCATCTTCATGAGAATCACCGGATAAGAGCATTGACTGGAAGGAATGGAGAGACTTCATATCCATAAAATGGATAACGAACTAAGAAACCCGAGTCCTTGAAGAAAAAAGGGTGGGTGGATGGGAAAACAAAGGCAACTTGGAACAAATGAAGCAAACACCGTTGAGAAGAACTGATAATTGATCTTGCTAATGTTGAAGTGATCGGATCCACTTGAAGAGAGACACACCGGTTGAAAAGGATTGACATGACAATCTTGATTATCATGAAGGATTAGTATCCACATAGAAATATGAGAACACCACTTAGGAAAGGTATGGAATCAACATTTGACTTCGAAGCAACTAGAATACCACAACTCAAAACAAAAACAAAGGATTGGCTTGCAGAAAAGCTGGAACAAATATATGATAGAGATTTCGTCCGAAGTTTTCGTGGTGGGGCCTACACGGGCTCGATCGTACATCACCATCATGTACAAGGCAGTGCACATGACATACGAAGCGTCCTTGAGTCAGCATAGCCAAGGACTCTTTAAGACACAACGAGACCACTGTAAAACCAACCGTGGATAGGTGGACCACTAGACGTTGAACCCCAATTTCATATCATACATCTGTCGGAAAGATATCCTACGAGCTACTTGAATTCCCACTTATAAACTCCCGAAAATTTCCGCTTATGCAATCAGGTGTTGGGGATACAGGGGAAGCATAATATCTCACCCAAAACTAGTAAATCCTACATCCAGCTGTATCCATCCTTCAACACATAACCAAGGAACCTTCGGAAATCGTTTACCTCAACCTTCGAAAAGCATCCGTTATACGAGTTATGGCAATACTCCCGAACTCCCGCCCCAGTACTGGATGGTGTCGAGGTTATCTCACCAACAACTGCATAAAAGAGATTTTGGATGTCGGCGAAACTTAGGTATTCTAGAACTGCAACGATAAAATTGTGATGACAACACCTCGGAGCTCAACTCCCCGGGACACTGCCACAGCCCCTAAATGTCAGGAGGCACCAAGAATAATGTTCTTGTCACAAAACCATCGTAACGATTCCAAGATACCCGCGTGATCCTAATTTTTTTTAGTGAAATTTGAGAAGAGAAGAGTCAAAACTCTACGTCAGGATGCCTCACCAGAGCGACGAAGGAACTGAGGAGTAAAAAGAATCCTACTCTCCGATATATATAATCCTAAATGACTCCAAACATTTTTCTAGACTTAACAACACCAACGATTCGATCAAGCAGGGGGCTCCTAAGGTCGGGGAAGGCTCTGATTACCAACTTGTAATGCCCTCGATGCGGCTATATCTCCCACGTGTTGAAGCACGACTAAGAGGCATAACCGCATTGAAAGCAATGTCGCAAGTGAGGTAATCTTCACACAACCCATGTAATACATAAGGGAAAGAGATACATAGTTGGCTTACAATCGCCACTTCACACAATACATGGATAAAGCATTACATCATCCAGATACAGACAAGGTCCGACTACAGAACCCAAAATGAAAGAAGACTACCCCAAATGCTACACAGATCCCCGATCGTCCCAACTGGGCTCCACTACTGATCAACTGGAAACGGAACAACATAGCGAACGCAAACTTCATCGAGCACCTCCTTGAGCTCGGTTGCGTCACCTGCACGGTATCATCGGCACCTGCAAACTGGTTTTGGAAGTATGTGTGAGTCACGGGGACTCAGCAATCTCACACCCTCGCGATCAAGACTATTTAAGCTTATAGGTAAGGTAAAGGTATGATGTGGAGCTGCAGCAAGTGACTAGCATGTATGGTGGCTAACATATACGCAAAAGAGAGCGAGAAGAGAGAGCAAAGGCACGGTCGAACAACTATGATCAAGAAGTGATCTTAAAACAACCTACGTCAAGCATAACTCCAACACCGTGTTGACTTCCCGGACTCCGTCGGAAAGAGACCATCACAGTTACACACGCGGTTGATGCATTTTAATTAAGTTAAGTTTCAGGTTTTCTACAACCGGACATTAACAAATTCCCATCTTCCCATAACCGCGGGCATGGCTTTCGAAAGTTCAAATCCCTGCAGGGGTGTCCCAACTTAGCCCATCACAAGCTCTCACGGTCAACGAAGGATATTCCTTCTCCCAAGACAATCCAATCAGACTCGGCATCCTGGTTACAAGACATCCTAGACAATGGTAAAACAAGTCTAGCAAAGCCACCCGAATGTGCCAACAAATCCTGATAGGAGCTGCACATATCTCGTTCTCAGGGCACACTCAGATAGGTCAAGCTACGAGTAAAACCGGCCCTCGAGTTTCCTCCGAGGTGGCCCCGTAGGCTGCCCGGTTCGGACCAACACTTAGACAAGCACTGGCCCAGGGGGGTTAAAATAAATATGACCCTCGAGAGAGCGACTCCCAAGGGAAAAGTAGGTGGTGGTGAGGCAAAAGGTAAAACCAAGGTTGGGCCTTGCTGGAGGAGTTTTATTCAAAGCGAACTGTTAAGGGGTTCCCATTATAACCCAACTGTGTAAGGAACGCAAAATCCGGGAACATAACACCGATATGACGGAAACTAGGGCGGCAAGAGTGCAACAGAACACCAGGCATAAGGCCAAGCCTTCCACCCTTTACCAAGTATATAGGTGCATTAATTTAAATAAGAGATATTGTGATATCCCAACAAAATATCCATGTTCCAAACATGGAACAAGCTCCAATCTTCACCTGCAACTAACAACGCTATAAGAGGGGCTGAGCAAAGCGGTAACATAGCCAAACAACGGTTTGCTAGGACAAGGTGGGTTAGAGGCTTGGCTTAACAATATGGGAGGCATGATAAGCAAGTGGTAGGTATCACGGCATAGGCATAGCAAAAGAGCGAGCAAGTAGCAAGCAGAGATAGAAGTGATTTCGAGGGTATGGTCATCTTGCCTGAAATCCCGCAAGGAAGAAGAACGAGTTCATGAAGAAGAAAAACGAACAAAGTCGAACGGGTCCTCACAAACGCGATGTTATCGGAACCAACCCGAAGAAACAACACCAAAAAGAAGCACACAACAAAGTAAACAACCAACACATGAACATGGCATGATATGCGGGATGCGGTATGTGATGCATATGCATGATTTGGAGAGGAATGATTGAACCTAGCCTCAACTTGGAAAACCAAGAGTGCCACTGGGAAGATGAGTTGATTTCGGTTGAAATCGATATAAATATCACCGGAATCGGATGCACGGTTTGGAAAAGGCAAGCAAAACAAGTATGGCACTGGTCTGTGATTAACAGCAAGTAGCCTTCTAAATGCATCAAGAACAACATGCTACAGCATTCCAACATGACAAAAAAATACATGGCAGGGATCCACTCAAGATAATTGATAAAAGATGAACACTGAACTACGGCTAATTCACTCATTAACAGGTTCAAACAAGCATGGAAAAAGTACAAAAGATAACAGGTTACAAACTTAGTGAAATTAACAGCATGTTAGGAATTTAACATCAGGAAGCAATGTTTAGAGCACGATAACTACATGCTACTGGAACATATCATGGCAAAGCAAGGCATGGCATGAAGCTACTCAAAGCATACAATAAAAGTCCCTTAGTGACCATGAGCCAAAAGGGATCAGAAAGTACAATTGCAAGCATGTGAACATAGCAAAAACATAAACAGATTCAGACTTAGTGAAAAACTGGAGCATGGCAAAACATATATCAAGTAGGCATGTTTACGAGCTCGATGCACTTACTACGAGGCATTTCATGACAAACTAAGCATACACCCAGCAAATAGACATGGCAAGTACAACAACATAGCATGCACGGATCAATAACAACAAGCTCGGCAATATTGCTAAACATGTTAGCAATCTGCCAGGAACATTTTATAGCAAAAGTAGAGCTCGATTGACTCAAGCTAAGGTGCTCCATAATTGCAAATAAAGACACGGATGGATTGAGCTCAACATTATCCTCAAATGAGGCATGGATCACTAGGAAACAACATGAACATATGGCATAAAAATAATGACAGGGCAAGGAGTTAGTGAAATTCTAAGTCCCTGAAATTAGCATCATTAAGTAAGCTAATTTGCATGCTTGTGCTAGTCACCACAAAGATCACAAAAATACATGGCATACACCCCTGTAAAGATGGCATGGCATACTACAAAACACATGTAGAGCTCAAGATCATAGCATGCACACATTAATCATGGCAAAAATGACAAAAGTGCATTTGATGAAACAGATCTGAAACTATCATCACATAGCCCTTTTCCAATAGCATTTCAATCATCAAGATGAGCTCAAATGAAAATTATGCAATGAGATGAAATGATGTACTCGTCGAGACGAACATTTTGATATGCTACACGCACGAATCGGAGCCATGATGATGAAGTTATGATGCGATGAAAAATGCCAAAAAAATATGCAAAGCTGGGAATGAAGTCAACCCTAAAATCCGGATCTCAGATCTAAGACGGTTACAGTAGCGGTGCGCCTCTCGAGGTTCGCCGGAACTCAAAGAACTCGTCGGAGTCGGACTTGCCGAGGAAGGAGAGGAAGGTCGGGGCTCGCCGGATGGAGGAGGCCGGCGGAGGAGCTTGCCAGAGCTCCGGGCGACGAGGTGGCGCTGCAAGGACGGCGAGGGGCGGCGCTTGGTGGCCGGATCTGGGCGCTGCGGTGGTGGCCGGCGAGGTTGGCGGCGCGGGGCACGGAGGCAGGCGGTAACGGAGCAAGCCCGCGGCGGCGTCGCACGACTTCCGACGGCGGCCGGCGGGAGGAGCCGCGGGCTC
>NC_057812.1:369255468-369290672 GCF_018294505.1 Triticum aestivum | reverse complement strand
GTGAGCGACGGCGCCGGACGGGCTCGGGCGGGCCGCGCCCGGGCTTCGCGGGCCGCGCGGGAGAGGGGAGAGAGGCAGTGACACATGGCGTGATGGGAGTGGTCGGCGGCGATGCTGTGGTGACGTGTCGCCTCCCGGTTGGCCGGAGCGACGTGAAGGCGGGGTGGACGCGTCCGCCGGTGAGCGGACATGTCCGGCGCGCGGAGGGAGGCGAGATCTAGGGTTTGGACTGCAGGATTTTGAAGGGGATGACATATATATAGGTAGAGGGAGCGAGTGTCCAAATTGAGCACGGTTTGCGGCCATGCGATCGTGATCGAACGACCGAGATGATGGAAGGGGTTTAGGTGGGTTTTGGGCCACTTTGGAGGGGTGTTGGGCTGCAGCACACACAAGGCCTTTTCGGTCCCTCGGTCAACCGTTGGAGTATCAAACAAAGTCTAAATGGCACGAAACTTGACAGGCGGTCTACCGGTAGTAAACCAAGGCCGCATGACAAGTCTCGGTCCAATCCGATAACGTTTAACACCCGCACACGACAAGAGGTAGAAAGAGACAACGGAGGAC
The DNA here is from genome assembly GCF_018294505.1 of Triticum aestivum. Classification (NCBI taxonomy): domain Eukaryota; kingdom Viridiplantae; phylum Streptophyta; class Magnoliopsida; order Poales; family Poaceae; genus Triticum; species Triticum aestivum. The sequence continues at coordinate 369,290,105 of NC_057812.1, read as the reverse complement.
ATAGGAGCGTCGGATTGCAAAACAGACAACGGGGAAAATGCTCAGATGCTTGAGACGAACACGTATGCAAATGCATTGCACATGATGACATGATATGAGATGCATGACACGCAAGCAAAGACAAGGCAACAACAACGAATAACTAGAAGACACCTTGCACATCGGTCTCGGGGCGTTACAATAATTCAAATTTGAACTACATGCACATTCTCTAGTGCATATAAACTGGTTGAAAAATCAAATATGTGTCCTTGGGTGCATGCTTAGGTCCCATGCAAGAAATGGGAATGAATTTCAAACACCCTGCCATCGTCACTCGGCCGCAAACATTGAGATACTTGGTTTTTAAATTCTATTAAATCCAAAACTTATCTGAAATTCATGAAACTTGGCATGCTATCATGGAGCGGCACCAACATGCTGTGGTAAAAATTTTGTCCCATTTGGGGCAGGTTTGGGGTATAAGCTTCTCCCAAACCAGAGCTTCTCACAACAAATGTGATGGTTTCGGTACGGAACGTGCCACCTTTGGGGACGAAACAATATCCGTTGCCTCCTATTGCTTTCAAAAAATTTCGAGTGTCAACATAAAACAACAAGAGTGTTGTGTTCAGTTTTGGAATTTTCAGGGTTCATCTGGACATTTTTATACATTAACTGGGTTTTCCAGGCATCTTATGCACATCATTCAAATTTGAACTACATGCACATTCTCCAGTGCATATAAATTGGTTGAAAAATCAAATATGTGTCATTGGGTGCATGCTTAGGTCCCATGCAAGAAATGGGAATGAATTTCAAACACCCTCCCACCGTCACTCGGCCGCAAACATTGACCGCAAACATTGAGATACCTGGTTTTTAAATTCTAGTAAATCCAAAACTTGTCTGAAATTCATGAAACTTGGCATGCTATCATGGAGCCGCATCAACATGCCGTGGTATAATTTTTGTCCCATTTTGGGCAGGTTTTGGTTTAAGCTTCTCACAAACCATAGCTTCTCACAACAAGCATGATGGTTTCCGTAGGGAACGTGCCACCTTTGGGGAAGAAACAATATCCATTGCCTCTTATTGCTTTCACTTTTTTTCGAGTGTCAACATAGAACAACAAGAGTGTTGTGTTCAGTCTTGGAATTTTTTGGGGTTTGTTTGGACATTTTTATACATTAACTGGGTTTTCCGGGCATTTTATGCACATAATTAAATTTGAACTACATGCACATTCTCCAGTGCATATAAACTGGTTGAAAAATCAAATATGTGTCCTTGGGTGCATGCTTAGGTCCCATAGAAGAAATCTGAATGAATTTCAAACACCCTGCCACCGTCGCTCGGCCGCAAACATTGAGATACCTGGTTTTTAAATTCTAGTAAATCGAAAACTTGTCTGAAATTCATGAAACATGGCATGCTATCATGGAGAGGCATCAACATGTTTTGGTAAAATTTTTGTCCCATTTGGGGCAGGTTTGGGTATAAGCTTCTCACAAACGAGAGCTTCTCTCAACAAGCATGATGGTTTCGGTAGGGAACGTGCCACCTTTGGGGACGAAACGATATTCGTTGCCTCTTATTGCTTTCAAAAAATTTCGAGTGTCAACATAGAACAACAAGAGTGTTGTGTTCAATTTTGGAATTTTTTGGGGTTCCTTTAGACATTTTATACATTAACTGGGTTTTCCAGGCATTTTATGTGCATAATTCAGGTTTGAACTAGATGCACATTCTCCAGTGCTATAAACTGGTTAAAAAATCAAATGTGTGTCCCTGGGAGCATGCTTAGGTCCCATGCAAGAAATGTGAATGAATTTCAAACACCCTGCCACCGTCACTCGGCCGCAAACATTTAGATACTTGGTTTTTAAATTCTAGTAAATCCAAAACTCGTATTAAATTCATGAAACTTGGCATGCTATCATGGAGCGGCATCAACATGCTGTGGTAAAAATGTTGTCCCATTTGGGGCAGGTTTGGGTATAAGCTTCTCACAAACCAGAGCTTCTCACAACAAGCGTGATGGTTTCGGCAGGGAACATGCCACCTTTGGGGACGAAACGATATCCATTGCCTCTTATTGCATTCAAAAATTTTTGAGTGTCAACATAGAACAACAAGAGTGTTGTGTTCAATTTTGGAAATTTTCGGGGTTCGTTTGGACATTTTTATAGATTAAGTGGGTTTTCCAGGCATTTTATGTGCATATTTCAAATTTGAACTACATGCACATTCTCCAGTGCATATAAACTAGTTGAAAAATCAAATATGTGTCCTTGGGTGCATGATTAGATAACATGCAAGAAATGGGAATGAATTTCAAACACCCTGCCACCGTCACACGACCGCAATCATTGAGATACCTGGTTTTTAAATTCTAGTAATTCCAAAACTCGTCTGAAATTCATGAAACTTGGCTTGCTATCATGGAGAGGCATCAACATGCTGTGGTAAATTTTTTGTCCCATTTGGGGCACGTTTGGGTATAAGCTTCTCACAAACCAGAGCTTCTCACAACAAGCGTGATTGTTTCGGTAGGGAACATGCCACCTTTGGGGACAAAACGATATCTGTTGCCTCTAATTACTTTCAAAAAATTTAGAGTGTCAACATAGAACAACAAGAGTGTTGTGTTCAATTTTAGAATTTTTTGCGGTTCGTTTGGACATTTTATACATTAACTGGGTTTTCCAGGCATTTTATGTGCATAATTCAGGTTTGAACTACATGCACATTCTCCAGTGCTATATACTAGTTGAAAAATCAAATATGTGTCCTTGGGAGCATGCTTACGACCCATGCAAGAAATATGAATGAATTTCAAACACCCTGCCACTGTCACTCGGCCGCAAACATTGAAATACTTGGTTTTTAAATTCTAGTAAATCAAAAACTCGTATTAAATTCATGAAACTTGGCATGCTATCATGGAGCGGCATCAACATGCTGTGGTACAAATTTTGTCCCATTTGGGGCAGGTTTGGGTATAAGCTTATCGCAAACCAGAGCTTCTCACAACGAGCGTGATGGTTTCGGTAGGGAACGTGCCACCTTTGGGGACGAAACGATATCAATTGCCTCTTATTGCTTTCAAATTTTTTTGAGTGTCAACGTAGAACAACAAGAGTGTTGTGTTCAATTTTGGAAGTTTTCGGGGTTCGCTTGGACATTTTTATAGATTAACTGGGTTTTCCAGGCATTTTATGTGCATAATTCAAATTTGAACTACATGCACATTCTCCAGTGCATATAAACTGGTTGAAAAGTCAAATATGTGTCCTTGGGTGCATGCTTAGGTCCCATGCAAGAAATGGGAATGAATTTCAAACACCCTGCCACCGTCACACAGCCGCAATCATTGAGATACCTGGTTTTTAAATTCTAGTAAATCCAAAACTCGTCTGGAATTCATGAAACTTAGCATGCTATCATGGAGAGGCATCAACATGCTATGGTAAAATTTTTGTCCCATTTGGGGCAGGTTTGGGTATAAGCTTCTCACAACAAGCGTGATTGTTTCGGTTGGGAACGTGCCACCTTTGGGGACGAAACGATATCCGTTGCCTCTAATTGCTTTCAAAAAATTTCGAGTGTCAACATAGAACAACAAGAGTGTTGTGTTCAATTTTGGAATTTTTTTGAGATTCGTTTGGACATTTTTATACATTAACTGGGTTTTCCAGGCATTTTATGTGCATAATTTAATGCACATTCTCTAGTGCATCTAAACTGGCTGAAAAATCAAATATGTGTCCTTGGGTGCATGCTTAGGCCCCTTGCAAGAAATGGGAATGAATTTCAAACATCATGCCATCGTCACTCGGCTGCAAACATTGAGATACTTGGTTTTTAAATTCTATTAAATCCAAAACTTGTCTGAAATTCATGAAACTTGGCATGCTATCATAGAGCGGCGTCAACATGCCGTGGTAAAAAAATTTTGTACCATTTGGGGCAGGTTTGGGTATAAGTTTCTCCCAAACCAGAGCTTCTCACAACAAGCGTGATGGTTTCGGTAGGGAACGCGCCACCTTTGGGAAAGAAACGATATCCGTCGCCTCTTATTGCTTTCAAAAAATTTCGAGTGTCAACATAGAACAAAAAGAGTGTTGTGTTCAATTTTCGAATTTTCGGTGTTCGTTTGGACATTTTTATACATTAACTGGGTTTTCCAGGCATTTTATGCACGTAATTCAAATTTGAACTACATGCACATTCTCAAGTGCATATAAGCTGGTTAAAAAATCAAATATGTGTCCTTGGGTGCATGCTTAGGTCCCATGCAAGAAATAGGAATGAATTTCAAACACCCTGCCACCGTCACTCGGCCGCAAACATTGACATACCTACTTTTTAAATTCTAATAAATCCAAAACTTGTCCGAAATTTATGAAACTTGGCATGCTATCATGGAGCGGCATCAACATGCCGTGGTATAATTTTTGTCCCATTATGGGCAGGTTTGGGTTTAAGCTTCTCACAAACCATAGCTTCTCACAAACCATAGCTTCTCACAACAAGCATAATGGTTTTCGGTAGGGAACGTGCCACCTTTGGGGACGAAACAATATCCATTGCCTCTTATTGCATTCACATTTTTTCGAGTGTCTACATAGAACAACAAGAGTGTGGTGTTCAGTTTTGGAATTTTTCGGGGTTCGTTCGGACATTTTTAGACATTAACTGGGTTTTCCAGGCATTTTATGCACATAATTCAAATTTGACCTACATGCACATTCTCCAGTGCATATAAACTGGTTGAAAAATCAAATATGTGTCCTTGGGTGCATGCTTAGATCCCATGCAAGAAATGGGAATGAATTTCAAACACCCTACCACCGTCGCTCGGCCGCAAAAATTGAGATACCTGGTTTTAATTTCTAGTAAATCCAAAACTTGTTTGAAATTCATGAAACTTGGCATGCTATCATGGAGAGGCATCAACATGCTGTGGTAAATTTTTTGTCCCATTTGGGGTAGGTTTGGGTATATAAGCTTCTCACAAACGAGAGCTTCTCTCAACAAGAGTGATGGTTTCGGTAGGGAACGTGCCACCTTTGGGGACGAAACGATATCCGTTGCCTCTTATTGCTTTCAAAAAAATTCGACTGTCAACATAGAACAACAAGAGTGTTGTGTTCCATTTTGGAATTTTTTGGGGTTCGTTTGGACATTTTATACATTAACTGGGTTTTCCAGGCATTTTATGTGCATAATTCAGGTTTGAACTACATGCACATTCTCCAATGCTATAAACTAGTTGAAAAATGAAATATGTGTCCTTGGGAGCATGCTTAGGTCCCATGCAAGAAATGTGAATGAATTTCAAACACCCTGCCACCGTCACTCAGCCGCAAACATTGAGATACTTGGTTTTTAAATTCTAGTAAATCCAAAACTCGTATTAAATTCATGAAACTTGGCATGCTATCATGGAGTGGCATCAACACGTTGTGGTAAAATTTTTGTCCCATTTGGGGCAGGTTTGGGTATAAGCTTCTCCCAAACCAGAGCTTCTCACAACAAGCGTGATGGTTTCGGTAGGGAACGCGCCACCTTTGGGAAAGAAACGATATCCGTTGCCTCTTATTGCTTTCAAAAAATTTCGAGTGTCAACATAGAACAAAAAGAGTGTTGTGTTCAATTTTCGAATTTTCGTTGTTCGTTTGGACATTTTTATACATTAACTGGGTTTTCCAGGCATTTTATGCACGTAATTCAAATTTGAACTACATGCACATTCTCCAGTGCATATAAGCTGGTTAAAAAATCAAATATGTGTCCTTGGGTGCATGCTTAGGTCCCATGCAAGAAATAGGAATGAATTTCAAACACCCTGCCACCGTCACTCGGCCGCAAACATTGACATACCTACTTTTTAAATTCTAATAAATCCAAAACTTGTCCGAAATTTATGAAACTTGGCATGCTATCATGGAGCGGCATCAACATGCCGTGGTATAATTTTTGTCCCATTATGGGCAGGTTTGGGTTTAAGCTTCTCACAAACCATAGCTTCTCACAAACCATAGCTTCTCACAACAAGCATAATGGTTTTCGGTAGGGAACGTGCCACCTTTGGGGACGAAACAATATCCATTGCCTCTTATTGCATTCACATTTTTTCGAGTGTCTACATAGAACAACAAGAGTGTGGTGTTCAGTTTTGGAATTTTTCGGGGTTCGTTCGGACATTTTTAGACATTAACTGGGTTTTCCAGGCATTTTATGCACATAATTCAAATTTGACCTACATGCACATTCTCCAGTGCATATAAACTGGTTGAAAAATCAAATATGTGTCCTTGGGTGCATGCTTAGATCCCATGCAAGAAATGGGAATGAATTTCAAACACCCTACCACCGTCGCTCGGCCGCAAAAATTGAGATACCTGGTTTTAATTTCTAGTAAATCCAAAACTTGTTTGAAATTCATGAAACTTGGCATGCTATCATGGAGAGGCATCAACATGCTGTGGTAAATTTTTTGTCCCATTTGGGGTAGGTTTGGGTATATAAGCTTCTCACAAACGAGAGCTTCTCTCAACAAGAGTGATGGTTTCGGTAGGGAACGTGCCACCTTTGGGGACGAAACGATATCCGTTGCCTCTTATTGCTTTCAAAAAAATTCGACTGTCAACATAGAACAACAAGAGTGTTGTGTTCCATTTTGGAATTTTTTGGGGTTCGTTTGGACATTTTATACATTAACTGGGTTTTCCAGGCATTTTATGTGCATAATTCAGGTTTGAACTACATGCACATTCTCCAGTGCTATAAACTAGTTGAAAAATGAAATATGTGTCCTTGGGAGCATGCTTAGGTCCCATGCAAGAAATGTGAATGAATTTCAAACACCCTGCCACCGTCACTCAGCCGCAAACATTGAGATACTTGGTTTTTAAATTCTAGTAAATCCAAAACTCGTATTAAATTCATGAAACTTGGCATGCTATCATGGAGTGGCATCAACACGTTGTGGTAAAATTTTTGTCCCATTTGGGGCAGGTTTGGGTATAAGCTTCTCCCAAACCAGAGCTTCTCACAACAAGCGTGATGGTTTCGGTAGGGAACGTGCCACCTTTGGGGACGAAACGATATCTGTTGCCTCTTATTGCTTTCAAAAAATTTCGAGTCTCAACATAGAACAACAAGAGTGTTGTGTTTAGTTTTGGAATTTTCGGTGTTCGTTTGGACATTTTTATAAATTAACTGGGTTTTCCAGGCATTTTATGCACATAATTCAAATTTGAACTACATGCACATTCTCTAGTGCATATAAACTGGCTGAAAAATCAAATATGTGTCCTTGGGTGCATGCTTAGGTCCCTTGCAAGAAATGGGAATGAATTTCAAACATCATGCCATCGTCACTTGGCTGCAAACATTGAGATACTTGGTTTTTAAATTCTATTAAATCCAAAACTTGTCTGAAATTCATGAAACTTGGCATGCTATCATGGAGCGGCGTCAACATGCCGTGGTAAAATTTTTTTGTACCATTTGGGCAGGTTTGGGTATAAGTTTGTCTCAAACCAGAGCTTCTCACAACAAGCGTGATGGTTTCGGTAGGGAACGTGCCACCTTTGGGGACGAAACGATATCCGTTGCCTCTTATTGCTTTCAAAAAATTTCGAGTGTCAACATAGAACAAAAAGAGTGTTGTGTTCAGTTTTCGAATTTTCGGTGTTCGTTTAGACATTTTTATACATTAACTGGGTTTTCCAGGCATTTTATGCACGTAATTCAATTTTGAACTACATGCACATTCTCCAGTGCATATAAACTGGTTAAAAAATCAAATATGTGTCCTTGGGTGCATGCTTAGGTCCCATGCAAGAAATGGGAATGAATTTCAAACACCCTGCCACCGTCACTCGGCCACAAACATTGAGATACCTGCTTTTTAAATTCTAATAAATCCAAAACTTGTCCGAAATTCATGAAACTTGGCATGCTATCATGGAGCGGCATCAACATGCCGTGGTATAATTTTTGTCCCATTATGGGCAGGTTTGGGTTTAAGCTTCTCACAAACCATAGCTTCTCACAAACCATAGCTTCTCACAACAAGCATAATGGTTTTCGGTAGGGAACGTGCCACCTTTGGGGACGAAACAATATCCATTGCCTCTTATTGCATTCACTTTTTTTCGAGTGTCAACATAGAACAACAAGAGTGTGGTGTTCAGTTTTGGAATTTTTCGGGGTTCGTTCGGACATTTTTAGACATTAACTGTGTTTTCCAGGCATTTTATGCACATAATTCAAATTTGACCTACATGCACATTCTCCAGTGCATATAAACTGGTTGAAAAATCAAATATGTGTCCTTGGGTGCATGCTTAGGTCCCATGCAAGAAATGGGAATGAATTTCAAACACCCTACCACCGTCGCTCGGCCGCAAATATTGAGATACCTGGTTTTAATTTCTAGTAAATCCAAAACTTGTTTGAAATTCATGAAACTTGGCATGCTATCATCGATAGGCATCAACATGCTGTGGTAAATTTTTTGTCCCATTTGGGGTAGGTTTGGGTATATAAGCTTCTCACAAACGAGAGCTTCTCTCAACAAGAGTGATGGTTTTGGTAGGGAACGTGCCACCTTTGGGGACGAAACGATATCCGTTGCCTCTTATTGCTTTCAAAAAAATTCGACTGTCAACATAGAACAACAAGAGTGTTGTGTTTCATTTTGGAATTTTTTGGGGTTCGTTTGGACATTTTATACATTAACTGGGTTTTCCAGGCATTTTATGTGCATAATTCAGGTTTGAACTACATGCACATTCTCCAGTGCTATAAACTAGTTGAAAAATGAAATATGTGTCCTTGGGAGCATGCTTAGGTCCCATGCAAGAAATGTGAATGAATTTCAAACACCCTGCCACCGTCACTCGGCCGCAAACATTTAGATACTTGGTTTTTAAATTCTAGTAAATCCAAAACTCGTATTAAATTCATGAAACTTGGCATGCTATCATGGAGCAGCATCAACATGTTGTGGTAAATTTTTTGTCCCATTTGGGGAAGGTTTGGGTATAAGCTTCTCCCAAACCAGAGCTTCTCACAACAAGCGTGATGGTTTCGGTAGGGAACGTGCCACCTTTGGGGACGAAACGATATCCATTGCCTCTTATTGCATTCAAAAAATTTTGAGTGTCAACATAGAACAACAAGAGTGTTGTGTTCAATTTTGGAAATTTTCGGGGTTCGTTTGGACATTTTTATAGATTAAGTGGGTTTTCCAGGCATTTTATGTGCATATTTCAAATTTGAACTACATGCACTTTCTCCAGTGCATATAAACTAGTTGAAAAATCAAATATGTGTCCTTGGGTGCATGATTAGATAACATGCAAGAAATGGGAATGAAATTCAAACACCCTGCCACCGTCACACGGCCGCAATCATTGAGATACCTGGTTTTTAAATTCTAGTAATTCCAAAACTCATCTGAAATTCATGAAACTTGGCATGCTATCATGGAGAGGCATCAACATGCTGTGGTAAAAATTTTGTCCCATTTGGGGCACGTTTGGGTATAAGCTTCTCACAAACCAGAGCTTCTCACAACAAGCGTGATTGTTTCGGTAGGGAACATGCCACCTTTGGGGACGAAACGATATCCGTTGCCTCTAATTACTTTCAAAAAATTTAGAGTGTCAACATAGAACAACAAGAGTGTTGTGTTCAATTTTGGAATTTTTTGCGGTTCGTTTGGACATGTTATACATTAACTGGGTTTTCCAGGCATTTTATGTGCATAATTCAGGTTTGAACTACATGCATATTCTCCAGTGCTATAAACTAGTTGAAAAATCAAATATGTGTCCTTGGGAGCATGCTTACGACCCATGCAAGAAATGTGAATGAATTTCAAACACCCTGCCACTGTCACTCGGCCGCAAACATTGAGATACTTGGTTTTTAAATTCTAGTAAATTGAAAACTCGTATTAAATTCATGAAACTTGGCATGCTATCATGGAGCGGCATCAACATGCTATGGTAAAAATTTTGTCCCATTTGGGGCAGGTTTGGGTATAAGCTTATCGCAAACTAGAGCTTCTCACAACGAGCGTGATGGTTTCGGTAGGGAACGTGCCACCTTTGGGGACGAAACAATATCAATTGCCTCTTATTGCTTTCAAAAAAATTTGAGTGTCAACGTAGAACAACAAGAGTGTTGTGTTCAATTTTGGAATTTTTCGGGGTTCGTTCGGAAATTTTTAGACATTAACTGTGTTTTCCAGGCATTTTATGTGCATAATTCAAATTTGAACTACATGCACATTCTCCAGTGCATATAAACTGGTTGAAAAGTCAAATATGTGTCCTTGGGTGCATGCTTAGGTCCCATGCAAGAAATGGGAATGAGCTTCAAACACCATGCCACCGTCGCTCGGCCGCAAATATTGAGAAACCTGGTTTTTAAATTCTAGTAATTCCAAAACTCGTCTGGAATTCATGAAACTTAGCATGCTATCATGGAGAGGCATCAACATGCTGTGGTAAAATTTTTGTCCCATTTGGGGTAGGTTTGGGTATATAAGCTTCTCACAAACGAGAGCTTCTCTCAACAAGAGTGATGGTTTCGGTAGGGAACGTGCCACCTTTGGGGACGAAACGATATCCGTTGCCTCTTATTGCTTTAAAAAAAATTCGACTGTCAACATAGAACAACAAGAGTGTTGTGTTCCATTTTGGAATTTTTTGGGGTTCGTTTGGACATTTTATACATTAACTGGGTTTTCCAGGCATTTTATGTGCATAATTCAGGTTTGAACTACATGCACATTCTCCAGTGCTATAAACTGGTTGAAAAATGGAATATGTGTCCTTGGGAGCATGCTTAGGTCCCATGCAAGAAATGTGAATGAATTTCAAATACCCTGCCACCGTCACTCGGCCGCAAACATTGAGATACTTGGTTTTTAAATTCTAGTAAATCCAAAACTCGTATTAAATTCATGAAACTTGGCATGCTATCATGGAGCGGCATCAACATGTCGTGGTAAAAATTTTGTCCCATTTGGGGCAGGTTTGGGTATAAGGTTCTCACAAACCAGAGCTTCTCACAACAAGCGTGATGGTTTAGGTAGGGAACGTGCCACGTTTGGGGACGAAACGATATCCATTGCCTCTTATTGCTTTAAAAAATTTCGAGTGTCAACATAGAACAACAAGAGTGTTGTGTTCAATTTTGGAATTTTTCGAGATTCATTTGGACATTTTTATACATTAACTGAGTTTTCCAGGCATTTTATGAGCATAATTCAAATTTGAACTTCATGCACATTCTCCAGTGCATATAAACTGGTTGAAAAATCAAATATGTGTCCTCGGGTGCATACTTAGGTCCCATACAAGAAATGGAAAGAATTTCAAACACCCTGCCACCGTCACCCAGCCGCAAACATTGAGATACCTCATTTTTATATTCTAGGAAATTCAAAACTCGTCTGAAATTCATGAAACTTGGCATGCTATCACAGAGCGGCATCAACATGTCATGGTATAATATTTGTCCCACTTGGGACATGTTTGGGTATAAGCTTCTCACAAACCAGAGCTTCTCACAACAAGCGTGATGGTTTCGGTAGGGAACGTGCCACCTTTGGGGACAAAACGATATCCATTGCCTCTTATTGCATTCAAATTTTTTCGACTGTCAACATAGAACAACAAGAGTGTTGTGTTCAATTTTGGATTATTTAGTGGTTCGGTTGGACATTTTTATACATTAACTGGGTTTTCCTGGCATTTTATGCACATAATTCAAATTTGAACTACATGCACATTCTCCAGTGCATATAAACTGGTTGAAAAATCAAATATGTGTCCTTGGTTGTATGCTTAGGTCCCATGCAATAAATGAGAAGGAATTTCAAACACCCGGCCGCCGTCACTCGGCCGCACATATTGAGATACCTGGTTTTCAAATTCTAGTAAATCCAAAACTCGTTTGAAATTCGTAATACTTGGCATGCTATCATGGAGTGGCATCAACATGCCGTGGTAAAAATTTTGTCCCATTTGGGGCAGGTTTGGGTATAAGCTTCTCACAAACCAACGCTTCTCAAAACAAGCATGATGGTTTCGGTAGGGAACGTGCCATCTTTGGGGACAAAACGATATCCTTTGCCTCTTATTGCTTTCAATTTTTTTCGACTGTCAACATAGAACAACAAGAGTGTTGTGTTCAATTTTGGAATTTTTCGGGGTTCGTCTGGACATTTTTATACATTAACTGGATTTTCCAGGCATTTTATGAGCATAATTCTAATTTGAACTACATGCACATTCTCTATTGCATATAAACTGGTTGAAAAATCAAATATGTGTCCTTGGGTGCATGCTTAGGTCTCATGCAAGAGATGACCCTGCGGCCGTCACTCGGCCGCAAACATTGAGATACCTGGTTTTTAAATTCTAGTAAATCCAAAACTCGTCTGAAATTCATGAAACTTGGCATGCTATCATGGAGCGGCATCAACATGCTGTGGTATAATTTTTGTCCCACTTGGGACATGTTTGGGTATAAGCTTCTCACAAACCAGAGCTTCTCACAACAAGCATGATGGTTTCGGTAGGGAACGTGCCACCTTTGGGGACGAAACGATATCCGTTGCCTCTTATTGCTTTCATAATTTTTTGAGTGTCAACATAGAACAACAAGAGTGTTGTGTTCAGTTTTGGAATTTTTCGAGGTTCGTTTGGACATTTTTATACATTAAGTGGGTTTTCCAGGCATTTTATGTGCATAATTCAAATTTGAACTACATGCACATTTCGTGACCCTTGGTGGAGGGGTCCGAAAGCAACCCTAACTCTTGTTTCCCCACACATACAGACTCTAAAGTACTTCGTCCCATGCTTCGAAAATACATGGGCCTGGCCCAATAATAAGGTGACGCAGCAGCTAAAATAGCCTCTGGACGAAATTTGTGAAGTGGCATCTTGTATATTTCGTCCCATGCTTCATGCACTCATTATGGTAGCTTCACAGTCCTGGAATCATCACTTGTAACTCCGTTCTTGTTCCCCTTGCGCATGCCATCATATCCATGCTTGAACTTGCTGCAAGGTTCATCTTTCTTGTCTAAGCTAGGCCCTTCATTTGTAAGCAAAACAAATGTATCCAATTTAGGCAGCATCATATTCTCATGAACATTAGAATCGTTACCAAGAAACGAAAGTACCTGATAATTCAATTGGCGTGCGCGAGCTCTAGTAATTGGTCTAGTATGTAGCAATGGTATTGATGTCCTCATCATCCTCCCCTTCTTGAAATGAAGTCGCCCTCGATGAAAGTTCATCGTCCTCACCCAAATAAGGCTTCAAATCTGCAATGTTTAAAGTGGGACTAACCCCAAAATCTGCAGGCAGCTCAAGTTTATATGCATTATCATTTATTTTCTCTAACACCTTAAAAGGACTATCAGCATGTGGCATTAGCTTTGATTTGCGCAAATTAGGAAATCTATCCTTACGCAAATGTAACCAAACAAGATCTCCAGGTGCAAACACAACATGTTTTCTACCCATATCTCCAGCAAGTTTATATTTAGCATTCATACGCTCAATGCTTTCCTTAGTTAACTCATGCATTTTTAAAATCAATTCAGCACGTTCTTTAGCATTAAAATTAACCTTCTCCAAAGATGGAAGAGGCAACAAATCAATAGGTGCACGAGGTAGGAAACCATACACAAATTCAAAAGGGCACATCTTAGTAGTAGAATGCAATGAACGATTATAAGAAAATTCAATATGAGGCAAGCATTCTTCCCACATTTTCTTGTTATTCTTCAAAACAGCCCTAAGCATAGTAGACAATGTTCTATTGACTACTTCAGTTTGTCCATCAGTTTGGGGTTGACAAGTAGTACTAAAAAGCAGCTTAGTGCCCAACTTAGCCCATAAACATCTCCAAAAGTGGCTAAGAAATTTAGTATCACTATCTGAAACAATAGTATTTGGCACACCATGCAAGCGAATAATTTCACGAAAGAACAAATCAGCAACATTAACAGCATCATCGCTTTTATGACATGGTATAAAGTGTGCCATTTTCGAGAACCTATCCACGACAACAAATATGCTATCCCTCCCCTTCTTTGTTCGAGGTAAACCTAAAACAAAGTCCATAGATATATCCTCCCAAGGAACACTAGGTACAGGCAAAGGCATATATAAACCATGAGGATTGAGTCGTGACTTAGCTTTTTGACATGTAGTGCAGCGAGCAACAAAACGCTCAACATCCCGTCTCATCTTTGGCCAAAAGAAATGTGTAGCAAGTATATCCTCCGTCTTCTTGATGCCAAAGTGTCCCATTAATCCTCCTCCATGCGCCTCCTGCAACAACAAAAGATGAACGGAGCTAGCTGGAGTGCATAGCTTGTTAGCACGAAACACAAATCCATCATTAAGAACGAACTTGTTCCAAGTTCTCCCTTCCTTACAATTATGCAATACATCTTTAAATTCAGCATCATGAACATATTGATCTTTGATTGTCTCCAAACCAAATATTTTAAAGACAAGTTGTGAAAGCATAGTATAAAGATGAGACAATGCATCAACCATAACATTTTCTTTACCCTTCTTGTGTTTAATGACATAAGGGAAAGTCTCAATGAATTCAACCCATTTAGCATGTCTACGGTTCAGTTTTGCTTGACTTTTAATGTGTTTCAAAGATTCATGATCAGAATGTATAACAAATTCCTTGGGCCATAAATAATGTTGCCATGTTTCTAAGGTCCGAACAAGAGCATATAATTCTTTATCATAAGTAGAATAGTTCAGACTAGGCCCACTCAATTTTTTACAAAAGTATGCAACAGGTTTGCCATCTTGTAATAACACACCTCCTAATCCAATTCCACTAGCATCACATTCAAACTCAAAAGTCTTATTGAAATTAGGAAGTTGGAGTAAAGGAGCATGTGTCAACTTATCTTTCAATACCGTGAAGGCTTCTTCCTGTGCGGTACCCCAAACAAAAGGCACACCCTTCTTTGTAAGCTCATTGAGAGGTGCAGCAATGGTGCTGAAATCTCTCACAAAATGCCTATAGAAACCAGCGAGGCCAAGGAAACTCCTCACTTGTGTGACCGTTTTGGGCTGCGGCCAACTCTCAATAGCTTCAATCTTGGCTTTATCAACTTCAATTCCCTGTGGAGTAACAACATAGCCAAGAAAAGATACTCGGTCGGTGCAAAAGGTGCACTTTCCAAGGTTACCAAACGAACGTGCATCACGTAGAGCAATAAAAACAGCACGTAAATGTTCCAAATGTTCCTCCAAAGATTTGCTATAAATCAGTATATCATCAAAATAGACTACCACAAATCGTCCAATGAAAGCATGTAAAACTTCGTTCATTAGTCTCATGAAAGTACTAGGTGCATTAGTTAACCCAAAAGGCATGACTAACCACTCATATAAACCAAACTTAGTTTTAAATGCCGTTTTCCATTCATCTCCCAATTTCATACGAATTTGATGGTAGCCACTACGCAAATCAACTTTGGAGAATATTGTAGAGCCACTCAATTCATCAAGCATGTCGTCTAGCCTAGGAATAGGATGACGATTACAAATAGCAATATTATTAATGCCTCTACAATCAACACACATACATGACGTACCATCCTTTTTCGGCACTAAAATGATAGGAACAACACAAGGACTAAGGGATTCACGTATATAACCTTTGTCAAGCAGCTCCTGTACTTGACACATAATCTCCTTCGTCTCCTCTGGATTGGTACGGTATGGCGCACGGTTGGGTAATGATGCACCGGGAATTAAGTCAATTTGATGCTCAATCCCTCGAATAGGTGGTAATCCCGGTGGCACATCTTGTGGAAAGACGTCAGCGAACTCCTGCAAAATGTTAGTGACAGTAGGAGGCAAAGAGGAAGGCACGCCCTCGAATGAAAATAATGCCTCTTTGCACACAAAAGCATAGCAAACAGATTTGCTAAAATCTAGATCATCAATATCAGATTTGGTGGCAAGTAAACATGCACTTTTCAATTTAATTTCAGAATCAACACTAGATGGTTTATTATTAGGCTTCATTTGTTGCTCAAATTCTTTTGCCACAATCTGATTTTCAATCTTATTGTTCTCCTGTTTTGCTTTATTAGCTCTATTAATATCATCTTTCAAAATAGAATCAGGAGTCATAGGAAGCAAAGTAATATTTTTATCCTTATGAACAAGAGTATACTAATTGTTTCTACCATGGTGTACAGAATTTTTATCAAATTGCCATGGTCTACCAAGTAATAAGGAACATGCTTGCATAGGTACCACATCACAATTAACATAATCAGCATATGTAGCGATACTAAAATGCACACGGACAGTACGTGTTACCCTAACCTTGCCGCTGTTGTTGAACCATTGGATGTAGTAAGGATGTAGATGTGGTCTTGTGGTGAGAGATAGCTTCTCCACCATCTCCATGCTAGCCAAGTTGTTGCAGCTCTCTCCATCTATGATGACGCGAACAGAATGTTCCTTCACAACTCCCTTTGTATGGAACAAATTATGCCTCTGATTTTTCTCAGCTTGTGTGACCTGCACACTCAAAACACGTTGAGCAACTAAACATTCATACCTGTCAGCATCTTCAACAGCCATGTATTGCGTCTCATGATCAGAATCCTCTCCACCGTGTTCTTCACGTGTAATAAGAGCCAAAGTCTCCTCATCATAGTCACTAGCGGACTCATACCCACCATCCTCAGTAGCAATCATCACACGCTGAGATTGGCATTCTCTTGCAAAATGTCATCTTCCCTTACAACGACGACAAATAATATCACTTGTGTGCCCTGTTGATGCTATGGAAGAAGAAGAGCTCTGCGCAGGTCCGACAGGTGTGCTCTTGGCAAATAGTGGTGGTTGTGCCTGCTTTCTTGTATCACGGCTGGAGGTGGCACCTGATGGAGGTGCTGGTGGAGTGGAAGTAGAGGATGCACGTGGTGTCCATGATGAAGATCGACCTGCAGAAAAGTTAGTTCGCGCCAATGCCTGTCGATCCTGCACTTCACATTCAACTTTACAAGCAAGATGGAATAAACGAGTGATATTTGTATACTCCTTATACTCTAGAATGGTTTGAATCTCCCTATTTAATCCACCCATAAAACGTGCGAGCATAGCTTCATTCTCCTCAACTATACCACATCTAATCATGCTAGTTTGTAATTCCTAATAATATTCTTCTACAGAATTTTTTCCTTGTCTTAAACGCTGCAATTTTTGAAGTAATTCACATTGATAATATGGTGGAACCCAACGAGTACGCATAGCAGTTTTCAAAGCAGCCCAAGTAGCTGGAATAGGATATAATCTACAATGTTTAGACCACCAAACACATGCAAAGCTAGTGAAAGCACAAACAGCAGCAGGAACACGTCTCTCCTCAGGATATTG
Source organism: Triticum aestivum (assembly GCF_018294505.1). Taxonomy (NCBI): domain Eukaryota; kingdom Viridiplantae; phylum Streptophyta; class Magnoliopsida; order Poales; family Poaceae; genus Triticum; species Triticum aestivum. The sequence goes on along the minus strand of NC_057812.1, from coordinate 369,272,643 downwards.
TAAACATGTAAATTGTTGTTCAGTTTCTAACTCCCAAGTAAGATATATATCAGGAACATATCTACCCTCAAATGGTGGAATATTCAATTTTAGTTTAGGAAGATGGTCATGTACCTCAGGTGGTGGTGCAGCCCTACCGTTGCGATGATATGCATGAGGACGACCTGGTGGTGGTGGTGCTGGTGGTGGCACGTAGTTCTGATTTTGGTCAACCTCATCCTCGTAATGGTCCTCCACCTCTGCAGTAGCAGCAGGAGCGGCAGAAGCATCAACAGCGGCACCAGAAGTTTGCCCAGGGTCAATGGGAATGCGTTGTGCTCGTCCCACTTGATTTGGAAAGCGTTGTTGTTGTTGTTGTTGTTGTTGTTGTTGTTGGAGATGTGCGGCAGCCGGTGGTGGTGGTGGAAGACGCACGAGCAATTCATTAAACTTGTTATCGAGCTTTGTTTCGAACGTCTTCTGCATGCCATCTATCTTCTCCATGGCCTCGTCAAATCTGTTTAGCACATCTTGCACCTGTCCACTCATCATTTGCTGAAATTTATCATGCAACTCCTTATTCGTCAGGTTCTCCCAGTCAGTCTCGTCGGCATGTGATCCTGCCATGGTTAGCAGCAATAGAAACACACAAGAATATGATCCTACAGACTACTAACAAGAGGTGGTGGTGGATGTCACAAATCCGTCAAGCAAATCTCAGATTCTTACCAGTTCTTACCCAGCAGCAGGCGGTGATCAGCAACCGTCGTAGTCAAAACTCTCAAAGCTTGGATAGAGCGATTACCAGGGAGAGTCAAATGCACGACGTAGATGTATGTGGAGCTGGGAAGGCTTATAATATGGTAGCAAAAAAGGTCAGCAATAATCAATTCAGAGATGCAATGTTGAATAAACGCTCAACGACGGTATTGTGCTGGTCCTAGGCTAGAATGTGCTAGAGACGCGAGCCTAGAACACTAACAAAATCACGGCGCTGCACATAAACAAGGGAGAAGCACTCTCTGATTTTTTTATTTTTTTTCACTTTTTTTGCACTTTTTCCCTCTTTTTTTTGCTCCGTAACAATTTTTTTCGAAAAAGCCTACGAATGGTCTAAAAACTGCCTAGCCAGAATTTTCCAGACTTAGTTTTTTTTGAGTTTGGAACTATTTTCTTCTGCGGGTAGCTCGGAATCTCAGGAGTCCTATTCTGTCACGACTCGAAGTATCGCATGATCTGGAAATCAAAAACAATGCAACAATTACTAGACTCGGACTAGGACTGGTGAGATGAATCTGGTGGAATCTCGGACTGGTGGCGGCGATGAATCTGGTGGAAATCGGACTGGTGGCGGATATATGTTGCAGGTGGACTCGGATTGGCGTGATGGCGGCAGATATGTGGTGGCGTATATGGACTCAGATTGATGGTGCATATGTGGTGGTGAATATGGCAGCGACGATGAAGTTGGTGTGGTGGTGGTATATGGCAGCAACGATGATGATGATGTGGTGGTGATATATGGCAGCGGCGACGTGAAAACCCGTGAACAGAACTCGAAACTCTAAAGGACTAGACGCTAAGACCAGCAACTTGACACGACGATGCAACCGCAAATTCAACAAAGAAAATACAGAAAAGATTATGCAAAGGCTCAGATTGGTTCGGATACGATGAACTAACCCTATTTTTCTTGCTTTTTCGTGGACTATAGGTACGACGAATAGACTCGATCTAAACTACGAAAAATTGTAAAATCTCATCGAGCAACCTGGAAATCTGATACCACTTGATAGGGGCAAAGGTGTCCCGTCTTTCGATGAGATAGTGGCTATCGTTTTAGAGGAAATCGACTTTGACGATCCGACTACGAACGTGCAAGGACGTCGCGCCTTAGCAATCGCTAAACCAACTCCGAGGGGTTATTGACCACGCCGGAGCACGATCAACCTGACCACGAGGGCCCGTTTCCTGCAAGCAAACGAAGAACAAGAAAGAAACTGAGATTGCAATCTGGATATTGCAAATATAAGATGAAAGCTTTATTGATGAAGGTGGGGTTCTGTGACGTCTTGGTCTGGTCGTTGGACACAAACGAAGTACGCGAAGTTGCAGCTATGGTGAACTTTTAATCTGAACAAAACCCCCAAAGTCTAAACGATGCCCTAAGGGCTGTATATATGGAGGAGAGAGGGGGAATTTCGTGACCCTTGGTGGAGGGGTCCGAAACCAACCCTAACTCTTGTTTCCCCACACATACGGACTCTAATAACAGCCTATACTTAACTACTTCGAAAATACATGGGCCTGGCCCAATAATAAGGTGACGCAGCACCTAAAATAGCCTCTGGACGAAATTTATGAAGTGGCATCTTGTATATTACGTCCCATGCTTCATACACTCATTATGGTAGCTTCACAGTCCTGGAATCATCACTTGTAACTCCGTTCTTGTTCCCCTTGTGCATGCCATCATCTCCATGCTTGAACTTGCACCAAGGTTCATCTTTCTTGTCCAAGCTAGGCCCTTCATTTGTAAGCAAAACAAATGTATCCAATTTAGGCAGCATCATATTCTCATGAACATTACAATCGTTACCAAGAAATGAAAGTACCTGATAATTCAATTGGCGTGCGCTAGCTCTAGTAATTGGTCCAGTATGTATAGCAGCAGGGGCTGTGGGTGTAACAATGGTATTGATGTCCTCATCAGTAAATCCAAAACTCGTCTGAAATTCATGAAACTTGGCATGCTATCATGGAGCGGCATCAGCATGCCATGGTAAAAAATTTGTGCCGTATGGGGCAGGTTTGGGTATAAGCTTCTCCCAAACCAGTGCTTCTCACAACAAGCGTGATGGTTTCTGTAGGGAACGTGCCACCTTTGGGGACGAAATGATATCCGTTGCCTCTTATTGCTTTTCAAAAATTTTCGAGTGTCAACATAGAACAACAAGAGTGTTGTGTTCAATTTTGGAATTTTTCGGGGTTCGTTCGGACATTTTTATAGATTAACTGGGTTTTCCAGGCATTTTATGTGCATAATTCAAATTTGAACTACATGCACATTCTCAAGTGCATATAAACTGGTTGAAAAATGAAATATGTGTCCTTGGGTGCATGCTTAGTTCCCATGCAAGAAATGGGAATGAAGTTTGATGGGGTCATGTACGTAGGGTAGGGTCACAGACCTGATCTAAGTACCCTGCCCAAGGACACCCTTAGAAGAGGTCACCTTCCAGTCGACCAACGAGGGACTCACTCGACTGACTTGAAGGACTCGACCACGAAGACTCACTCGACCACAAGAAGGTCAAGAGGCACTCTGCACTGCAACGGCCTGTAATTAAGTAGACTTTATGATAGTAAAGACACTTTATGTGGGGCGTTACCAGTAACGCCCCAGACTTAACTCACCTTAAACCCTCTCCTACGTGGGCTGGCTGGGGTCCTGGCGCACTCTATATAAGCCACCCCCCTCCACAGGTAGAGGGGTTCGGCATCTTGTAACTCATATACATATAATCCACTCGACCGCCTCCGGGCTCCGAGACGTAGGGCTTTTACTTCCTCCGAGAAGGGCCTGAACTCGTACATCTCTCGTGTTTACAACCTCTCCATAGCTAGGACCTTGCCTCTCCATACCTACCCCCCCCCACTCTACTGTCAGGCTTAGAACCACGACAGTTGGCGCCCACCGTGGGGCAGGTATTTTAGCAATTTTGTGGAGAAGTTGCGATTCTTCCGAGTACTTTCATCATGGTGGCTGCTGGATTTTTGGTCGAGGGTCGAGAGATCCGTCTCGGCGCTCTCACCTTCATCGCTGACGACTCCGCCTGGCTCCAGGAGGCTCCACTCGACGTTGATGCGCTCCCCGTCCGCGGTGCGACGCATTTTCGCGCATGTGTCCGCGGCGTTCTACTGCGGCAACCGTCGACCCCGTATCGGTCGACATCCCCATCGACCACCCTCCCGGTCTCCCGTCAGCGCAAGCGCTCGGGCCGGTCGAGGATTCAGCGGTGGGTGAGGCACGCGGTGGCTCGCCAGACGGCCACCACCCAAGTTGCGGCAATCGAGCCCGACGAATCTCTCTACGGCCTGTTCGATCTGTTGACTGGTTCCGTAGAGACCGCATCCGAGTGCGATAGCAGTGATCCAGCGGCAGAAATTCTGATGGTCGACGGGCCCCGCAGTCCCCCTGGCTTCGCCCGTGATGGTGGAGCAGGCGACGGAGGCGACCTCGCACGAGACCACGAAGAGTACCAGCCCGAGCCACTCGACTCTCTGCAAAGAGAGGAACTTCGCCGTAGGAACGTGGATGTCCTGCGTACTCCCATCGCAGGAGAAACCCCCGAGGCTCGCGCCTTGGAGGAGGTACGTTTGGCCAATTTGGCCGAACGCACTCGACTGGAGAATCTTCAGCGAGCACTCGACGAGCGCACGCGGCAACGAATTCCCGACACCAGTCGACGTCAACTCTTCCCGCCGACTCAGGTATATCGAACCCCAATCCAGAATTTAGCAGCTGCGACCCGTATAGCAGAGTCCATCCAACCCTCTCAGTCGGAAGCTGGCAGAGGCTTGATGCAGATCAGGGATCTGCTCCGGGCAGCAGGAGACCAGAATTCAGCCGTGTCGCAGTCGCGCAACAGAATTCACAGTCGATCCGTCGCTGCGAATACGGTTCAGTCGGCTCACAGTCCCAGATCGCCTCCGCGGCATGAAGGGTGCGAGAATCAGCGAGACCAATATGGTGACCGACTCGACCGAGATGATAGGCGTCGAGTGCCCAATTCCCCTCCGAGGGGTGGGTCTTACGCTCCTCGGCAGCAAGATGACAGGCGTCAGTTCAGTACGGGGCGAAGAGTTCCAGTCGACCCCAGAGAACCAGGCTTCGACACGCGATCCATTATCGTGCAAGGTTTGGTCGACCGGAACAGAGCCCATCGAGGCGGACTCGACAGAGATGCGCCCACAAGCAGTCGAGTGCATGTTTCTGGTCCTGAATGTTTCAGCAGAGCTATCAGAGCCGCAGTTATCCCTTCCAATTTCAGGTTGGCAACAGGAGTCAGCAAGTTCACTGGTGAGTCTAAGCCTGAAACTTGGCTTGAGGACTACCAAGTGGCGGTTCAGATTGGTGGTGGGAACGACGAGGTGGCCATGAAGCATTTGCCCCTCATGCTGGAAGGTTCTGCCAGGGCATGGTTGACTCAATTACCTCCTAGCAGCATTTACACTTGGGAAGATCTGTCCCGAGTGTTTATCAGAACGTTTGAAGGAACTTGCAAACGACCGGCTGGACTGACGGAGTTGCAAGTCTGCGTGCAGAAGACCAATGAGACTCTCAGAGAGTATATTCAGAGATGGATCACTTTGCACCATACTGTGGAGAATGTGTCTGATCATCAGGCAGTCTGCGCCTTTAAAGATGGCGTCAAGAACAGAGAATTGAGCTTGAAGTTTGGTCGAACCGGTGACATGACCTTGAGTCGGATGATGGAGATTGCTACCAAGTACGCCAACGGCGAAGAAGAAGACCGACTCCGAAGCGGCAAGCACAAGCCGAGCCAGTCGGAAAAGGGAAACACCAGTCGGAAACAGAAGCGGAAGGCTGAACCGGCAGCTCCTGGAGAGGCTCTGGCCGTGACTCAAGGAAAGTTTAAAGGGAAACCAAAAGGATCCTGGAACCCTAAGAAGGTGAAGGATAAAGAAGGGAACGACGTGATGGATATGCCGTGTCACATCCACACGAAGAAAGACGAAGAGGGGAATATCATCTACCCGAAGCATACCACTCGCCAATGTCGACTCCTGATCCAGCAGTTTCAGGGAAAACAGTCTAAGGACAAGGAGAAGGAGTCGGACAAGGCCGAAGACAAGGAGGACAGTGAGGAAGGATATCCGCATATCAATTCCACTCTGATGATCTTTGCAGATGTGGAAAGCAAGAGTCGATTGAAAGTCATTAACCGAGAAGTGAACATGGTTGCCCCAGCAAAAGCAAATTATCTGAAATGGTCCCAAATACCCATCACATTCGACCAATCTGATCACCCGACTCATATTGCCACCCCTGGGAGGCAAGCTTTGGTGGTCGATCCAGTTGTCGAAGGCACTCGACTGACAAAAGTGCTGATGGACGGTGGAAGCGGGCTGAATTTGTTGTATGCAGACACACTGAAAGGAATGGGCATTCCGATGTCCCGACTGAGCACCAGTAACATGAGCTTTCATGGAGTTATACCAGGGAAGAAAGCCGAGTCACTCGGCCAAATAGCTCTGGACGTGGTGTTTGGTGATTCGAAACATTTTCGCAAAGAAAAGTTGACGTTTGAGGTCGTGGATTTTCAGAGTGCATATCATGCCATTTTGGGGAGACCAGCTTACGCACGGTTCATGGCTCGACCATGTTACGTGTACCTCAAATTGAAGATGCCCGGCCCCAAAGGAGTGATCACTGTCACCGGTGATCGGAAAAAGGCAGAAGAGTGCTTTCAGAAGGGCTCAAAGATTGCCGATTCCCAGGTGACAGCGGTCGAATTCGAAGAATACAAGCAAAATGCAGATCCGGGTGATTTGCTGCGATCCAAGAAACCCGCCACAGAGTCTGCATTTCAGTCGTCCGGTGAAACGAAGCCTGTTCACATTCACCCGACCGACCCCGATGCAGCTCCGACCCACATCTCCACAACACTCGACCCGAAATAGGAAGAAGCGCTCATCCAGTTCCTCCGTGAGAACTAGGACATTTTTGCATGGAAGCCCGCTGACATGCCAGGTGTTCCCAGGGGACTGGCTGAGCATCGCCTAAGAGTCGACTCATCTGCAAAACCAGTCAAAGAGCATCTTCGGCGGTCCGCCGTCCAGAAGAGAAAAGCTATTGGTGAGGAAGTGGCTCGACTGTTGGCGGCAGGATTTATCCGAGAGATATACCACTCCGAGTGGCTCGCTAATGTCGTCATGGTTCCTAAGAAGGACAAATCGCTCCGAATGTGCATTGATTTCAAGCACATCAACCGGGCCTGCCCAAAAGATCATTTTCCTCTCCCTCGCATAGATCAAATTGTTGACTCGACCGCGGGATGCGAGAGACTGTCTTTTCTAGACGCCTACTCCGGGTACCACCAGATCCGTCTGTACGGACCCGACGAGATAAAAACAGCTTTCATCACTCCATTCGGGTGCTTCTGCTATATCACCATGCCATTCGGCCTCAAGAATGCCGGAGCCACATTTATGCGAATGATTCAGAAGTGTCTACTCACTCAAATCAGTCAGAATGTGGAAGCATACATGGATGATATCGTTGTTAAGTCACGAAAAGGTTCCGACCTGCTCGCTGATCTCGCCGAAACATTTGCCAACCTCAGAAGGTATGATATCAAGCTCAATCCATCAAAGTGCACATTTGGAGTTCCTGGTGGCAAGTTACTCGGTTTTCTCGTTTCCGAACGAGGAATCGACGCTAATCCAGAGAAGATCGGCACTATTCTCCGAATGAAACGCCCTGTGCGAGTGCACGATGTCCAGAAGCTTACTGGATGCTTGGCCGCATTAAGTCGATTCATCTCACGACTCGGTGAAAAGGCATTGCCTCTTTACCGACTGATGAAGAAGGCAGACAAGTTCGAGTGGACTCCAGAAGCTGATGCAGCGTTTGCCGAGCTAAAAGCTCTGCTCTCCACCCAGCCGGTGCTTGCTGCTCCAATCAGCAAAGAGCCTCTGTTGGTCTATATCGCAGCCACAGGACAAGTCGTCAATACTGTGCTTATGGTCGAGCGAGAAGAAGAAGGAAAAGCTCTCAAAGTTCAGCGCCCAGTGTATTATTTGTCTGAAGTCTTGACTCCATCCAAGCAGAGATATCCTCATTATCAGAAGCTTGTGTATGGAATATACATGACCACAAAGAAGGTTGCTCATTATTTCTCTGATCATTCCATCACAGTCGTCAGCGACGCTCCACTATCAGAGATTTTGCAGAACAGAGATGCAACTGGTCGAGTGGCCAAATGGGCGATTGAACTTCTTCCCCTTGATATCAAGTTTGAGGCAAAGAAAGCCATTAAGTCCCAGGCAATAGCAGATTTCCTCGCCGAGTGGATTGAACAGCAGCAGCCGACTGAAGTTCACTCGGAGCATTGGACCATGTTCTTTGATGGCTCTAAGATGTTGAATGGTTCTGGTGCTGGGGTCGTCCTGGTTTCCCCCAGAGGAGATAAGCTCAGATATGTGCTCCAGATTCACTTTGATTCCTCCAACAATGAGGCAGAATATGAGGCCCTCTTATATGGGTTGCGCATGGCCATTTCACTCGGTGTCCGTCGCCTGATGGTCTATGGCGACTCGGATTTAGTGGTCAACCAAGTGATGAAGGAGTGGGACGTGAGAAGCCCAGCCATGACTGGATACTGCAGTGCAGTGAGGAAGCTGGAAAAGAAGTTCGAGGGGTTGGAGCTCCATCATATACCCCGACTGAAAAATCAAGCAGCTGATGATCTAGCAAAGATAGGATCCAAGAGAGAAGCCATTCCGAGTGGTGTGTTCTTGGAGCATATACACACTCCGTCAGTCAAAGAAGATCCTTTCACCGAAGAAGCTCCACAGCCCAAGAGTGCCACAGATCCGACTGAGGTTGAAGTCCCAGCAGTGGTCGACTTGGTCATGGAGATCTTGGTGATCATTCCCGATTGGACGGTTCCATATATCGCGTATATCCTGAGAAAAGAGCTCCCGGAGGATGAGGAAGAGGCTCGACAGATCGTCCGCCGATCTAAGGCCTTTACCGTAATCAAGGACAGTTATACAGAGAAAGCGTGACTGGAGTCGGTCAGAAGTGCATAACGCCGAAAGAAGGTCGAATCATCCTTAATGATATTCACTCGGGGACTTGTGGTCATCACGCGTCCTCTCGGACCATCATGGCCAAAGCATACCGAGCCGGATTTTACTGGCCAAAGGCGAATGAGATGGCAAAGGAGATAGTGGATAAGTGCGAGGGATGTCAGTTTTACTCGAATATGTCGCACAAGCCTGCATCAGCCCTGAAGACCATTCCGCTCGTCTGGCCTTTCGCAGTATGGGGGTTGGACATGGTCGGTCCTTTGAGAACAGGGCGAAGTGGCTTCACGCATGTACTGGTGGCAGTCGACAAGTTCACCAAGTGGATTGAGGCTAAACCAATCAAGAACCTTGACGCCGGTATTGCTGTTAGTTTCATCAGGGAACTAATATTCAGATATGGAGTCCCGCACAGCATAATTACGGATAATGGGTCAAACTTTGACTCGGAGGAATTCAGAGATTTCTGTAACTCTCAAGGCACACAGATCGACTACGCTTCAGTCGCCCATCCGCAGTCGAATGGACAAGCAGAGCGAGCCAATGGCCTGATTCTCAAGGGATTGAAACCCCGACTGATGCGTGATCTCAAGCATGCAGCTGGAGCTTGGGTCGACGAACTTCCCTCAGTGCTTTGGGGACTAAAGACCACACCTAATCGGTCGACCGGAAAAACTCCATTCTTCTTGGTCTACGGAGCTGAAGCAGTCTTGCCGAGTGATCTTCTCCACAATGCTTCTCGAGTTGAAATCTACAACGAAGCAGAAGCTGAACAAGCGCGGCAGGACGCAGTCGACCTTTTAGAGGAAGAAAGTGATGAGGACATAACTACCTTGGATATGACCAAAAATATTGCATATATGCATATTTGTCAGGTGATTTCTAGTGCAAACTATTCAATAATCTATTTATGTTATCCAGAACAAAAATACTTCACACACTTTTGTGTTTTGTCTAATTGCAGGTGTATGGGACATTTGTACAATCAACATATGAAGATAAGGAAGAAAGAGATGTTTATTTGCTGTCCAAAAAGTTCTCTCACGTCACTTTTGGCCCAAGAGAAGATAGAGTCCAAGTCTCTCACGTTCTGGATTCAGATTCGGACTGCACAAACACACCTGACTCAAAACGCACACAAGTTTTTCATACGGACTCCGAATTGGGTGATTCTTTTTTTGTTGGAAACTAGATTTCGTGCACTTTCCAACCCAATTGGAATCACCTTCAAATTCGTCCGGAGCGTTGAGTTGTGGACGAAACAATCTGATGGTGCAGCAGAATCCGAGTCAAACTACAAGCATCACCTCCACTTGGGCCCATTGGCCTTGTACGACCTAGATTTAGTTTTAGGCTGCCTTGGGACGTCCTCCCACCTCCTTGGCCGCCACCCCTTGCTCCTATATAAGTAGATCCATCTAGTAGCTTTTCCTTGGGATTTGTTTAGTTAAAAGTTAGCCATTGCAACTTCGTGTACTTCGTTTGTGTCCAACGACCAGACCAAGACCGCTTCCGGATCCCCACCATTATCAATACCTCATATATATTTGCAATATTCAGATTGCTTTATCATATTCTTGCTCGTTCTTCGATTGCTTGCAGGAATAGACCTTCGTGGTCAGGCTGACCGTACTTCCGGCATCGTCAGTAACCTCAGGAGATTGGTTTAGCGATTGCTAAGGCGCAACGTCGTGCACGTTTGTAGTCGGATCGTCAAAGTCGTCTCCATCAAATCGATAGTTATCATCTCATCGAAAGATCGGGACACCCTCGCCTCTATCAAGTGGTATCAGTTTTCAGGTTGCTCGGTGAGAATTTCCAGTTTTCCTAGATTAGATTTATTTTCTTACCTATTGTCCAAGAAAAAGCCACAAAAAAGAGTTAGATCTATTCATCCTTGGTCCAAGCCAGTCTGAGCCTTTGCAATTTTCTTTTCATTGCTTGCATAGTTGAATTATCGGTTGCATCGTCGTGTCGAGTTGCTGGTCTTAGTGTCTAGGTCGTTTAGAGTTTTGAGTTCTGTTCACATTTGTCACGCCACCGCTGCATCGTTATCCCTTCCGCTGTCCACCATCCATCCATCAGTTTCCACCACGTGCTACCCACCATTCATTGTCATAATCATAGTTGAGATCATTCACATCTTCGCTTGATCCAATCTGCATCTTATCTAGTTTGTTTGGAACGAGAGAGAGAAAAAAAAGAAGGAGAAAAAGAAAGACGGAGAAAAAAAGAGAGAGAAAAAAAAGTAAAAAAAAAGGTCAGAGAGAGAAGAAAAAGAAAAAAAAAGAGTGAGAAAAAAAGAGAAAAGAAAAAAAATTGGATCTATCTAGAATCAATCTCGTACCTGAATTCGGATTGGAATCTGTTTTGCGCACTGTTCAGTAAAACAGGTGTATCTTCCTCATACGAAGTCCGTTTTGGCTCCGTGAGTACTCAAATTGAAGATAGCGACAAGCCGCATCTAAATAGTTGCAGAAGCTAGTTCAATATTTGACACCTCAAAATCGGCTTCTAAATAGGTCTTTTTGCCCTCTGAAATTCGTGAACACAGCTTGTTCCAATTTTTCAGGCCAGTTTTAGAATTCTTTGACTCCTCATATCAACTCGGAATTGAGTGATTCTTTTTGCATTGGAAAGCTTGAGTTAGTAGCATTCTTTGAAAGAATTTATCAGAAAATTGGCTCAAACTTTTCAAGAGGAAAATTGGAGAGAGAGTTGTTGTATATCCTGTTTGGCAGTTGTTTTTCATCATTATCTTTACTGCCGTTGTGATCTTCACTTATATCTTGCTGTCCAGAGCTACTTAGTATCCTTCATTGATGCTAGTTGTGCTACGTCGTGACCTCATTAGTGTTCTAGGCTCGCGTCTCTAGTCCGGTCTAGCCTAGGACCAGCACAGTACCGTCGTTGAGCGTTTATTCAACATTGCATCTTTGAATTGATTATTGCTAATCTTTTGCTACCATATATAGCCAACCCAACTCCACATATTTCTACACCGTGTATACGTACGCTCCCCTGGCAATCGCTTTACTCAATATTCGGAGTTACTTGAGACCGCTGGTTGCCGATCACCGCCTGCTGCATGGTAAGAACGTGTAAGACATTGATATTTGTTTTACTGTGAGCGTTTTACCACCACATCCTAGTAGTTATAGGAACATTATTTTTGGGTTTTGTTTCTTGTTCTACTAATCATGACAGGATCCAGAGTCAATTCATGGGCTTCGTCGATCGCGGGAGACGTGCCACCACCTTTGCAAATACCACAACCGTCACGAGAGGTGCACAAACATCCAAATGCACATGATCATGTTAATGTATCTATACCACCATTTAATGGCCGTTTTAAACCTGCTTTATATATTGAATGGGAGTTCGACATAAAAAATATATTTGCTTCCCATAATTTCGATGAACATAAAAAGGTTAAGGTTGCGGTTGGTTCTTTCACTGGTTATGCTTTGGTTTGGTGGAGTGAATATTGTCGGTTACACCCTGATTATATACCTACTACTTGGGATGATTTGAAACTTTCCATGCGACATACTTTCGTCCCTGCTTATTATACTCGTGACATGATTAAGAAGTTGCAACACTTAAAACAAGGTAGTGAAACTGTAACAAAATATTATGATGATTTACAAACTACCTTGTTGCATTCCTCTTTAGAAGAAAGTGAAGATGATTTTATGGATAGATTTTGGGGAGGATTAAACCGTGATATTCAAGAGATACTAATTCATGAAGAGTGTTATCCTATGAACCATTTGTTTCATCTTGCTTGCAAAGCTGAACAGGAAATAAAACGACGTGTTGGCCACGAGGAGAACAAGCGCACGGTGCACATTCCAAGAGTTGATATGATTATTCCTTCAACTACTAGGCATACTATGACAACCACATCCGTTGTTGTCAGGACTACATCACCTCCACCATGTGACACATCGCCCCCGAGAGTGGCTACATCATCTGAGTTGATCATAAGAGGTAATGACAAAGGTACTGATCTTCCATCTCTACATGAGAATGATGAATGCCTTGTCAATTTGAATGCACCATCTGATGAGCTACCCACTACTTTGATCACACCACCTATTTTAGAGGACTACGTTGATAATTTGACTTTGTCATGTGATCAAACAACTGAAATACCAACAATTTTGAGTGCACCCATTGAATTAACTATTGATGCAAAAGAACCAATGTTTAATCATTTTGATATGACCTCTAATCTTGGTGATGATTCTGTGTTGAATGACTTATTGCATGTTTGCTTATTTAAGCATGTTGTAGCATGTAAATTTGATGCAAGTAAGGTTTATTCACCAATGTTGGGATGGTTTAATGATGAACATTGTCAATCTTTTGAAATGAATAAGAGCTTCACTTATATGTGCAAACTGAGTTGCAATATTTTCATGCCTTCTACTTCTTGTTCTAATTTTTTGGCTTTAGATTTTATGAACTATGCAAGTTACTCATCTATTCATGTGTCATATATGCAAAAATCAAGGGAAGTAAAAATGGATGACATATACATATACAACATGTACACCTTGTCTCTTTTGTTAGCCACATTTCAGATTAAGCAACGCCGAGGACGGCTTTATTTTCAAGAAGGGGAGGATGATGAGGACATGACTACCTTGGATATGACCAAAAATATTGCATATATGCATATTTGTCAGGTGATTTCAGCAAACTATTCAATAATCTATTTATGTTATCCAGAACAAAAATACTTCACACACTTTTGTGTTTTGTCTAATTGCAGGTGTATGGGACATTTGTACAATCCACATATGAAGATAAGGAAGAAAGAGATGTTTATTTGCTGTCCAAAAAGTTCTCTCACGTCACTTTTGGCCCAAGAGAAGATAGAGTCCAAGTCTCTTACGTTCTGGATTCAGATTCGGACTGCACAGACACACCTGACTCAAAACGCACACAAGTTTTTCATACGGACTCCGAATTGGGTGATTCTTTTTTTGTTGGAAACTAGATTTCGTGCACTTTCCAACCCAATTGGAATCACCTTCAAATTCGTCCGGAGCGTTGAGTTGTGGACGAAACAATCTGATGCTGCAGCAGAATCCGAGTCAAACTACAAGTCCAAAGGTGTTACATCACCTCCACTTGGGCCCATTGGCCTTGTACGACCTAGATTTAGTTTTAGGCTGCCTTGGGACGTTCTCCCACCTCCTTGGCCGCCACCCCTTGCTCCTATATAAGTAGATCCATCTAGTAGCTTTTCCTTGGGATTTGTTTAGTTAAAAGTTAGCCATTGCAACTTCGTGTACTTCGTTTGTGTCCAACGACCAGACCAAGACCGCTTACGGATCCCCACCATTATCAATACCTCATATATATTTGCAATATTCAGATTGCTTTATCATATTCTTGCTCGTTCTTCGATTGCTTGCAGGAATAGACCTTCGTGGTCAGGCTGATCGTGCTTCCGGCATCATCAGTAACCTCAGGAGATTGGTTTAGCGATTGCTAAGGCGCAACGTCGTGCACGTTTGTAGTCGGATCGTCAAAGTCGTCTCCACCAAATCGATAGTTATCATCTCATCGAAAGATCGGGACACCCCCGCCTCTATCAGGTCTAGCCTAGGACCAGCACAGTACCGTCGTTGAGCGTTTATTCAACATTGCATCTTTGAATTGATTATTGCTAATCTTTTGCTACCATATATAGCCAACCCAGCTCCACATATTTCTACACCGTGTATACGTACGCTCCCCTGGCAATCGCTTTACTCAATATTCGGAGTTACTTGACACCGCTGGTTGCCGATCATCGCCTGCTGCATGGTAAGAACTTGTAAGACATTGATATTTGCTTTACTGTGAGCGTTTTACCACCACATCCTAGTAGTTATAGGAACATTATTTTTGGGTTTTGTTTCTTGTTCTACTAATCATGACAGGATCCAGAGTCAATTCATGGGCTTTGTCGATCGCGGGAGACGTGCCACCACCTTTGCAAATACCACAACCGTCACGAGAGGTGCACAAACATCCAAATGCACATGATCAGGTTAATGTATCTATACCACCATTTAATGGCCGTTTTAAACCTGCTTTATATATTGAATGTGAGTTCGACATAAAAAATATATTTGCTTCCCATAATTTCGATGAACATAAAAAGGTTAAGGTTGCGGTTGGTTCTTTCACTGGTTATGCTTTGGTTTGGTGGAGTGAATATTGTCGGTTACACCCTGATTATATACCTACTACTTGGGATGATTTGAAACTTGCCATGCGACATACTTTCGTCCCTGCTTATTATACTCGTGACATGATTAAGAAGTTGCAACACTTAAAACAAGGTAGTGAAACTGTAACAAAATATTATGATGATTTACAAACTACCTTGTTGCATTCCTCTTTAGAAGAAAGTGAAGATGATTTTATGGATAGATTTTGGGGAGGATTAAACCGTGATATTCAAGAGATACTAATTCATGAAGAGTGTTATCCTATGGACCATTTGTTTCATCTTGCTTGCAAAGCTGAACAGGAAATAAAACGACGTGTTGGCCACGAGGAGAACAAGCGCACGGTGCACATTTGATGAGGACATGACTACCTTGGATATGACCAAAAATATTGCATATATGCATATTTGTCAGGTGATTTCTAGTGCAAACTATTCAATAATCTATTTATGTTATCCAGAACAAAAATACTTCACACACTTTTGTGTTTTGTCTAATTGCAGGTGTATGGGACATTTGTACAATCCACATATGAATATAAGGAAGAAAGAGATGTTTATTTGCTGTCCAAAAAGTTCTCTCACGTCACTTTTGGCCCAAGAGAAGATAGAGTCCAAGTCTCTCACGTTCTGGATTCAGATTCGGACTGCACAGACACACCTGACTCAAAACGCACACAAGTTTTTCATACGGACTCCGAATTGGGTGATTCTTTTTTTGTTGGAAACTAGATTTCGTGCACTTTCCAACCCAATTGGAATCACCTTCAAATTCGTCCGGAGCGTTGAGTTGTGGACGAAACAATCTGATGCTGCAGCAGAATCCGAGTCAAACTACAAGCATCACCTCCACTTGGGCCCATTGGCCTTGTACGACCTAGATTTAGGTTTAGGCTGCCTTGGGACGTCCTCCCACCTCCTTGGCCGCCACCCCTTGCTCCTATATAAGTAGATCCATCTAGTAGCTTTTCCTTGGGATTTGTTTAGTTAAAAGTTAGCCATTGCAACTTCGTGTACTTCGTTTGTGTCCAACGACCAGACCAAGACCGCTTCCGGATCCCCACCATTATCAATACCTCATATATATTTGCAATATTCAGATTGCTTTATCATATTCTTGCTCGTTCTTCGATTGCTTGCAGGAATAGACCTTCGTGGTCAGGCTGACCGTGCTTCCGGCATCGTCAGTAACCTCAGGAGATTGGTTTAGCGATTGCTAAGGCGCAACGTCGTGCACGTTTGTAGTCGGATCGTCAAAGTCGTCTCCACCAAATCGATAGTTATCATCTCATCGAAAGATCGGGACACCCTCGCCTCTATTAGAAAGGGAGATGGCTCTGATCCGGTCGACCATCTACCAACAAGATTTGCGTCGTTTCCACGCCAGAAATGTGAGAGGTCGAGCCTTCCAGGAAGGAGATTTGGTTTTCCGAGTGGATCAGCACAAACCACACAAGCTTGCTCCTTCTTGGGAAGGTCCCTTCATCGTCAGCAAGGTTCTCCACAACGGGGCGTACCGTCTTTACAACGTCGAGCATAATATCGACGAGCCCCGAGCTTGGAACGCGGAACTACTCCGCCCATTTTACACTTAAGTTTTATCACTCGGATGAGTTGCAATAAAGTACTTCTGTAGTTCATGGACCTCAAAATAATAGTGTCATAGTTCCTCCATAATTTTTGTCACTTTTCATTTTGTCTAATAAAATTTCCCCTCAGTGGGTGACTTAGCCGCGAATCCGTTCCGCCTAAGTTTGTAAAAAATCCTACCGAGTGGTGAGCCAGACTCCCACGCGGAGGCTTAGCTGCGAATCCGTTTCGCCTAAGTTATAAAAATCCTACCGAGTGGTGAGCCAGACTCCCACTCGGAGGCTTAGCTGCGAATCCGTTTCGCCTAAGTTATAAAAATCCTACCGAGTGAAGAGCAAACCTCTCACTCGGGGGCTTAGCTGCAGTCCAAGTACTCGCCTAAGTTACAAAAATCCTACCGAGTGAAGAGCAAACCTCTCACTCGGAGGCTTAGCTGCAGTCCAAGTACTCGCCTAAGTAATCAAAAATCCTACCGAGTGAAGAGCAAACCTCTCACTCGGGGGCTTAGCTGCAGTCCGAGTACTCGCCTAAGTTAT
>NC_057812.1:369240399-369254745 GCF_018294505.1 Triticum aestivum | reverse complement strand
AGTGAAGAGCAAACCTCTCACTCGGAGGCTTAGTTGCAGTCCAAGTACTCGCCTAAGTTATCGAAAATCCTACCGAGTGAAGAGCAAACCTCTCACTCGGAGGCTTAGCTGCAGCCCAGTGCTAGCCTAAGTTATCAAAATCCTTCCGAGTGAAGAGCAAACCTCTCACTCGGGGGCTTAGCTGCAGTCCAAGTACTCGCCTAAGTAATCAAAAATCCTACCGAGTGAAGAGCAAACCTCTCACTCGGAGGCTTAGCTGTAGTCCAAGTACTCGCCTAAGTAATCAAAAATCCTACTGAGTGAAGAGCAAACCTCTCACTCGGGGGCTTAGCTGCAGTCCAAGTACTCGCCTAAGTTATAAAAATCCTACCGAGTGGTAAGCCAGACTTCCACTCGGAGGCTTAGCCGCAGCCCAGTGCTCGCTTAAGTGGACTAAGGAATAAGTCGATTGCAATAAAGGCGCCCTGCTTTGAACCTGCAAAATACATTTCGAGCCAAAAGCAATCATATTCAAGCACCAAATTCAAGTTCGAATCGATATCTAAAGGAACCGAAAGTGCTCAGGCGCTAAGCCCGTTAAGGTTTATCGGTTACAATTCCACTCGGCATACCGAGGCAAATTTAAAGCGTCGAGCTTAGAAGAAGTTTTTTACCCCTCCTGCGGAGGGCTGGAAGGTGCAACAAACTCATCAAGATCAATTCCGTCTGCGATCCGAGTGGCAGCCGCAAGGAAAGTTTCCATAAAGGACCTGAAGTCGTGTTTCTTGGTGTTGGCCACCCGG
Source organism: Triticum aestivum (assembly GCF_018294505.1). NCBI lineage: Eukaryota > Viridiplantae > Streptophyta > Magnoliopsida > Poales > Poaceae > Triticum > Triticum aestivum. Next base: position 369,253,963 of record NC_057812.1, on the reverse strand, counting down.
AGGGCTGCCAGCTTCTCTTCTCGCGCATCTTTGCAGTGGACTCGGGCCAGACACAGAGCAACATCTGCACCGCACCGAGCCGAGGACTTCTTCCACTCCTGCACTCGACCAGGGATCGTGTTCAAGCGAGCCATCAGCGACTCAAGGTCATTCTGAAGTGTCTCCCCGGGCCAGAGCATCGAGTCGATGCGAGATGTGGCGACCTTCAGCCTTGCAAGATAGTCCACGGCAGCTGCAACACGGGACTCCAGTCGGAAAACATTCATGGCAACTTCGTCGTTCACCGGAGAATTGACGGGGTCGAGGTTTGGTTCCAGCCGACTAGTTTCTTCTTCAAAGTTTTGACAAAATTCTGCAAGGACGATCACCGAGTCAAGGTGATGGTCGAATGGAAAAACCACGATTGGAAATAATTGCCTAGCATAGAGGTTTACCTTCAAGCATAAGAAACAGCTTCTTGGCAAGACCACTCAGGAAGGCCTCCAGATCATTTTTCTTCCCGGTCAACTTACTGACTTGGTCGGTCAGGGCAGCTTTATCAGTTTTTAGTCGACTGACCTCCTTGTTGGCGATCCCAAGAGCAGCTTTCAGATTGGTATTGTCTTGTTCAAGCTTGGTGACTGAAGCTAACTTCTCGTCAGCAAGCTTGATCTTCTCAGCTAGTTCAAGGTCTTTCTTCTGTTGGGCCTCCCTTACCTTACCTGCAAGTTACAGCAAGATCAGATTTTGAAACAAACAAAGGGAAAAGCAGTCGTCAAGGTCTCACCAAACATACCTTCGGTCTCCTCCTTTGCCTTCGTCAGTTTCTCCTGAACCAGCTTCAAGTTCAGCTCGATCTGAACGTGCTTGTTTTCCAGCTCAGAGTAGCGAGCCACAAGATCACAGGAGTTCTGCGAAGAACCAATCGACTAAATGTCAAATATAATTCACTTCCGAGTGAAAAAGGAAAAATCACACGTTTCTAAGACTACAGCCGAATACAAGCATTCGACCGTAGTCTCGGGGACTACACCCAGTGGGTGCACTCAGCGTGCCCCCACTAATCCTATTGAAGATAGAGTCGACCAGTCGACCTCAAAAAAAAAGAGATGTATTCTTTAAGACTGTAATAGACTGCAAGCAGTCGACCACAGTCTCGGGGACTACACCCAGTGGGTGCACTCAGCGTGCCCCCACCGGTTTGCGAAATCCATTCGACATAGTCGAATGACGCAAAGACTGAAATTATAAAACCTAAAGCCGACTGCCGGCAGTCGACCTTAGCCTTGGAGACTACACCCAGTGGGTGCACTCAGCGTGCCCCCACTAATCCTATTGAAGACAGAGTCGACCAGTCGACCAGTTTGCGAAATCCATTCGACATAGTCGAATGACGGAAAGCCTGAAATTATAAAGCCTAAGGCCGACTGCCAGCAGTCGACCTTAGCCTTGGGGACTACACCCAGCGGGTGCACTCAGCGTGCTCCCGCTAACACGGAGTCTGAATCGACACACCCAGTGGGTGACTACTATAAATTCTAGAAAGAAAAGTTTTTGATAGCATATCCTAACAGAACAGGCGGTGGTCGACTGACCTGAACATTGCTTTGAAGGGCGGAACTGGCGTCGTAAGCTGCCTGGCTCGCATCCCGGATGGTCCTTAACTGCTCCATCATGATCCCTGCCCGGCGTATCGCCTCCTTCGCGGCGCCAGCTTGGTCCTCTGGGACGTGGTGCGTCGTGAAGAGGGAGGGCTGCTGAGCACTCGTCAGTGGATCTGCGAAGGACACAGTGTGTCGAGTGGTATTCTCTTCCTCCGCAATCAGAGTCTCAGGCGCCGTCACATCCTGGGGCACCCTGCTGGCAGACGCTTTCCTACTCTTTCTGCGCTTCAGCGGTTCCTCATCCTCATCATCATCAGGGAGAGTGATAACAACATTGGGTGGAGCTACAGAGAAGAATCAGGATTAGAGATCATGAGTCAGTCGACTAAAAACGGCGTTAAGAATATAGTACCTGGTTTTGAGGTTGCTGCGTCCTCCATCTCATGGTCATCAGCCCGGGTTGAGGTCTCAGAAGTAGCAGCACTGCAACTCCAAAGAATCAGTTGACTAACTTCAGCGTCAACCAGAGACAAAGTTCACACAAAATAAGAAGACTGAAGCAGCATGATTACCCTGATATGGTGGGGATGGACACCTTCATCTTCGGCAGGAGCTTGGTCGGCTTCGACGGAGCCGCCCGGGGCTGCTTTGGCGCCTTTTCGGTCGGCGCCGGAGAGGTGGTCCGAGGGCGCTTGGTCGACTGTGCAACGGTCGCAACCCCCTTGCCACGTTCAGTCGAAGGGTCGTGAACAAGCTTCGACCGCCTTTCTGAGCGCGGTGGTACGACCTCCTCCTCCTCTTCTTCCTCGTCTTCAGCGTCATCTTCATCACTATCATCGTCGTCATCGTCATCATCATCCTCAGCAACGTCCAAGTCCCATTCCTCCTCCTCCTGGCTCTCGCCCCCACTCGCCTCACCCTCCTCAGTCGGCGCCTGTGCTCCATTGGGCATCGAGTACAGCTCGGTGAGGGCCTGATAGACATCAAGACAAGGATCAATCGACCAATTGGCAGAATAAACAGAAATGAATATGACAAGAACACAGTGGAGAGCAGAGCAGGCATACCTTGTTTGGATCACTGTTGTGGTCGAGTGGAGGAATCCTTCTGGCTCCGCGTGGGTTATCCTTGTTTCCGGTAACGGCGGCCATCCATCTTTCCAGAGTGACATCATCGACTGCTTCTGGATGGACTCGAGTCTCGTCTTCAGTCCCACAGTACAACCACATGCAGTGGCTCCGGAACTGAAGGGGCTGTATACGACGCCTAAGGAAAACCTCCAGGAGATCCATGCCCGTCACTCCCTCCCGAACCAACCGTACCACGCGCTCCATCAACATCTTCACGTCAGCTTTCTCCTCCGGAATCAACTTCAGAGAGGAGGGCTTGTTCACTCGGTCCATGGTAAACTGAGGGAGTCCACTCGACTGCCCCGGCGTCGACTGATCCTGGCAGTAGAACCAGGTCGACTGCCAGCCTCTGACTGACTCGGGAAAAGTCATGGCTGGGAAGGTGCTCTTATTCCTCACCTGGATCCCCAGGCCCCCACACATTTGGACGACTCGGGTTCTTTCGTCGCCTGGGCTCGCCTTCTTCATGGTCTGAGAGCGACACGTGAATATATGCTTGAACAAGCCCCAGTGCGGTCGACAGCCCAGAAAACCCTCACACATGGACACGAACGCGGCAAGATAGGCGATAGAATTTGGGGTAAAGTGGTGGAGCTGCGCTCCAAAGAAGTTCAAGAAACCACGTAAGAAAATACTCGGCGGCAAAGAAAATCCACGATCAACATGGGTGGCCAAGAGCACGCACTCACCCTCTTCTGGCTGGGGCTACCACTCCTTCCCCGGAAGCCTCGCAGCTCCATGGGGGATCAAGCCCTCGTTGGCCATGTCGAGGAGATCTTTCTCCGTGATGGTCGACTGGATCCAATCTCCTTGGACCCAGCCCTTCGGCAGGCGGGATCTAGACGAAGACCCGCCGCGGCTGGTGGATCTCCTCTTCGCCTTCTCCGTCGCCGACGTCTTCTTCGCGCGTTCCAGCACCGCCGTCTTCTCCTTGACCATGGTTGTCGGCGAGACGTGCGAGGAGAGGTTGGGCAGAGGCAAGAGCGAGCGCGTCGGGCAGAGACGAAGGGAGCAGAGAAAGAGAATGCTGAGGCACTGTACAAAAAACCCTCGCCGGGCGCATTTATAAGGTCCCTTCCGAGTGGATGACAGGTGGGCCCGGTCGATCTAATCATATCCAGGAACAGTTATGCAGGCGGGATACGTGGCGAAGAAAGCGGCGCGGGGATCGAGGCGTCTATATCCCGTCCCATCCGAACGCCGCGGTCCGCTCCGTTTCGCGTGCTTCCCCAAATTTCGCATGTCGCGGAATCCGCGAACGGCAGACCGGTCTGTCAGACGCGGGATTTCCTGCGATCCGTCGCTCGGAAATCGTCAGAGCCCGAAAGATCACTCGACGAAAGAAGAGAATGGATCGAGTCGATTGAAGACAAGTTGGTCACTATCAACGAAGAGATTCTTTGGTCCAGAACAACGCACGACCAGTGTGCAAAAGTTAATCGGAAATAACATCAACTCCTTCCTCACTCGAAGCCTCAATCCATTCGGGGGCTAATGATGGGGTCATGTACCTAGGGTAGGGTCACAAACCTGATCTAAGTACCCTGCCCAAGGACACCCTTAGAAGAGGTCACCTTCCAGTCGACCAACGAGGGACTCACTCGACTGACTTGAAGGACTCGACCACGAAGACTCACTCGACCACAAGAAGGTCAAGAGGCACTCTGCACTGCAACGGCCTGTAATTAAGTAGACTTTATGATAGTAAAGACACTTTATGTGGGGCGTTATCAGTAACGCCCCGGACTTAACTCACCTTAAACCCTCTCCTACATGGGCTGGCTGGGGTCCTGGCGCACTCTATATAAGCCACCCCCCTCCACAGGTAGAGGGGTTCGGCATCTTGTAACTCATATACATATAATCCACTCGACCGCCTCCGGGCTCCGAGACGTAGGGCTTTTACTTCCTCCGAGAAGGGCCTGAACTCGTACATCTCTCGTGTTTACAACCACTCCATAGCTAGGACCTTGCCTCTCCATACCTACCCCCCACTCTACTGTCAGGCTTAGAACCACGACAAAGTTCAAACTCCCTGCCACCGTCACTCGGCCGCAAACATTGAGATACCTGGTTTTTAAATTCTAGTAAATCGGAAACTCATCTGAAATTCATGAAACTTGGCATGTTATCATGGAGCGGCATCAACATGCCGTGATATAATTTTTGTCCCATTTTGGCCAGGTTTGCGTTTAAGCTTCTCACAAACCATAGCTTCTCACAACAAGCGTTATGGTTTCGGTAGGGAACGCGCCACCTTTGGGGATGAAACAATATCCATTGCCTCTTATTGCTTTCACGTTTTTTCGAGTGTCAACATAGAACAACAAAAGTGTTGTGTTCAGTTTTGGAATTTTTCGGGGTTCGTTTGGACATTTTTATATATTAACTGGGTTTTCCAGGCATTTTATGCACATAATTCAAATTTTAAATACATGCACATTCTCAAGTGCATATAAACTGGTTGAAAAATCGAATATGTGTCCTTGGGTGCATGCTTAGGTCCCATGCAAGAAATGGGAATGAATTTCGAACACGCTGCCACCATCGCTCGGCCGCAAACATTGATATACATGGTTTTTAAATTCTAGTAAATCCAAAACTCATCTGAAATTCATGAAACTTGGCATGCTATGATGGAGAGGCTTCAGCATGCTGTGGTAAACTTTTTGTCCCATTTGGGGCAGGTTTGGGTATAAGCTTCTCACAAACGAGAGCTTCTCTCAACAAGCGTGATGGTTTCGGTAGGGAACGTGCCACCTTTGGGGACGAAATGATATCCGTTGCCTCTTATTTCTTACAAAAAATTTCGACTGTCAACATAGAACAACAAGAGTGTTGTGTTCAATTTTGGATTTTTTCGGGGTTCGTTTGGACATTTTATACATTAACTGGGTTTTCCAGGCATTTTATGTGCATAATTCAAATTTGAACTACATGCACATTCTCCAGTGCATATAAACTGGTTGAAAAAACAAATATGCGTCCTTGGGTGCATACATAGGTCGCATGCAAGAAATGGGAAAGAATTTCAAACACCCTGCCACCGTCACCCGGCCGCGAACATTGAGATACCTGGTTTTTAAATTCTAGTAAATCCAAAATCATCTGAAATTCACGAAATTTGGCATGCTATCATGGAGCGGCATCAACATGTCGTGGTAAAATTTTTGTCTTATTTGGGGCAGGTTTGGGTATAAGCTTCTCACAAACTAGAGCTTCTCACAACAAGCATTATCGTTTCGGTAGGGAACGTGCCACCTTTGGGGACGAAATGATATCCGTTGCCTCTTATTGCTTTCAAATTTTTTCGAGTGTCAACATAGAACAACAAGAGTTTTGTGTTCAATTTTAGATTTTTTTCGTGGTTTGGTTGGACATTTTTATACATTAACTGGGTTTTCCAGGCATTTTATGCACATAATTAAAATTTGAACAACATGCACATTCTCCAGTGCATATAAGAAATGAGAAGGAATTTCAAACACCCCGCCACTGTCACTCGGCCACACATATTGAGATACCTGGTTTTTAAATTCTAGTAAATCCAAACTCGTCTGAAATTCATGAAACTTGGCATGCTATCATGGAGAGGCATCAACATGTCGTGGTAAAAATTTTGTCCCATTTGGGGCAGGTTTGGGTATAAGCTTCTCACAAACCAGCGCTTCTCACAACAAGCGTGATGGTTTCGGTAGGGAACGTGCCATCTTTGGGGACAAAACGATATCCGTTGCCTCTTATTGCTTTCAAATTTTTTCGACTGTCAACATAGAACAACAAGAGTGTTGTGTTTAATTTTGGAATTTTTCGGGGTTCGTTTGGACATTTTTATACATTAACTGGGTTTTCTAGACATTTCATGTGCATAATTCAATTTTGAACTACATGCACATTCTCTAGTGCGTATAAACTGGTTGAAAAATCAAATATGTGTCCTTGGGTGCATGCTTAGGTCCCATGCAAGAGATGACCCTGCGACCCTCACTCGGCCGCAAACATTGAGATACCTGCTTTTTAAATTCTAGTAAATCCAAAACTCGTTTGAAATTCATGAAACTTGGCATGCTATCATGGAGAGGCAGCAACATGCCGTGGTAAAAATTTTGTCCCATTTTGGGCAGGTTTGGGTATGAGCTTCTCATAAACCAGAGCTTCTCACAAGAAGCGTGATGGTTTCGGTAGGGAACGTGCCACCTTTGGGGACGAAATGATATCTGTTGCCTCTTATTGCTTTCAAAAAATTTCGATTATCAACGTAGAACAACAAGAGTGTTCTGTATAATTTTGGAATTTTTCGGGGTTCGTTTGGACATTTTTACACATTAATTGGGTTTTCTACGCATTTTATGTGCATAATTCAATTCTGAACTACATGCACATTCTCCAGTGCATATAAACTGGTTGAAAAATCAAATATGTATCCTTGGGTGCATTCTTAGGTCCCATGCAAGAAATGGGAATGAATTTCAAACACCGTGCCACCGTCACCCGGCCGCAAACATTGAGATACCTGGTTTTTAAATTCTAGTAAATCAAAAACTCGTCTAAAATTCATGAAACTTGGCATGCTATCATGGAGCGGCATCAACATGCCGTGGTATAATTTTTGTCCCATTTGGGACAGGTTTGGGTATAAGCTTCTCACAAACCAGAGATTCTCACAACAAGCGTGATGATTTCGGTAGGGAACGTGCCACCTTTGGGGACGAAATGATATCCATTGCCTCTTATTGCTTTCAAAATTTTTCGAGTGTCAACATAGCACAACAAGAGTGTTGTGTTCAATTTTGGAATTTTTCGAGGTTCGTTGGGACATTTTTATAAATTTACTAGGTTTTCCAGGCATTTTATGTGCATAATTCAAATTTGAACTACATGCACATTCTCTAGTGCATATAAACTGGTTGAAAAATCAAATATGTGTCCTTGGGTCCATGCTTAGGTCCCATACAAGAAATGGGAATGAATTTCAAACACCCTGCCACCATCACTCGGCCGCAAACATTGAGATACTTGGTTTCTAAATTCTAGTAAATCCAAAACTTGTCTGAAATTCATGAAACTTGGCATGCTATCATGGAGTGGCATAAACATGTCGTGGTAAAATTTTTGTCCCACATGGGGCAGGTTTGGGTATAAGCTTCTCCCAAACCAGAGCTTCTCACAACAAGCGTGATGGTTTCGATTGGGAACGTGCCACCTTTGCGGACGAAACAATATCCGTTGCCTCTTATTGCTTTCAAAAAATTTCGAGTGTCAACATAGAACAATAAGAGTGTTGTGTTCAATTTTGGAAATTTTCAGGGTTCGTTTGGACATTTTTATACATTAACTGGGTTTTCCAATCATTTTATGTGCATAATTCAAATTTGAACTACATGCACATTCTCCAGTGCATATAAACTGGTGGAAAAATAAAATATGTGTCCTTGGGTGCATGCTTAGGTCCCATGCAAGAAATGGGAATGAAGTTCAAACACCCTGCCACCGTCACTCGGCCGCAAACATTGAGATACCTGGTTTTTAAATTCTAGTAAATTTGAAACTCGTCTGAAATTCATGAAACTTGGCATGCTATCATGGAGCGGCATCAACATGTCATGGTATACTTTTTGTCCCATTTTGGGCAGGTTTGGGTTTAAGCTTCTCACAAACCATAACTTCTCACAACAAGCGTGATGGTTTTGGTAGGGAACATGCCACCTTTGGCGACGAAACAATATCCATTGCCTCTTATTGCCTTCATATTTTTTCGAGTGTCAACATAGAACAACAAGAGTGTTGTGTTCGGTTTTGGAATTTTTTAGGGTTTGTTTGGACATTTTTATACATTAACTGGGTTTTCCAGGCATTTTATGCACATAATTCAAATTTGAACTACATGCACATTCTCCAGTGCATATAAACTGGTTGAAAAATCAAATATGTGTCCTTGGGTGCATGCTTAGGTCCCATGCAAGAAATGGGAATGAATTTCAAACACCCTGCCACCATCACTCGCCGCAAACATTAAGATACCTAGTTTTTAAATTCTAGTAAATCCAAAACTTGTCTGAAATTCATGAAACTTGGCATGCTATCATGGAGAGGCATCAACATGCCGTGGTAAAGAATTTCTCCCATTTGGGACAGGTTTGGGTATAAGCTTCTCACAAACCAATTCTAGTAGATCCAAAAGTCGTCTGAAATTCATGAAACTAGTTTTTAAATTCTAGTAAATCCAAAACTTGTCTGAAATTCATGAAATTTGCCATGCTATCATGGAGAGGCATCAACTTGCCATGGTAAAAATTTTGTCCCATTTGGGGCAGGTTTGGGTATAAGCTTCTCACAAACCAATTCTAGTAAATCCAAAGCTCGTCTAAAATTCATGAAACTTGGTATGCTATCATGGAGAGGCATCAACATGCTGTGGTAAAATTTTTGTCCCATTTGGGGTAGGTTTGGGTATAACATTCTCATAAACCAGAGCTTCTCTCATTAAACGTGATGGTTTTGGTAGGGAACGTGCCACCTTTGGGGATGAAACGATATCCGTTGCCTCTTATTGCTTTCAACAAATTTCGAGTGTCAACATAGAACAACAAGAGTGTTGTTTTCGATTTTGGAATTTTTCGGGGTTCGTTTGGACATTTTTATACATTAACTGGGTTTCCACGCATTTTATGTGCATAATTCAAATTAGAACTATATGCACATTCTCTAGTGCATATAAACTGGTTCAAAAATGAAATACGTGTCCTTGGGTGCATGCTTAGGTCCCATGCAAGAAATGGGAACGGAGTTAAAACACCCAGCCACCGTCACTCGGCTGCAAACATTGATATACCTGGTTTTAAATTCTAGTAAATCCAAAACTCGTCTAAAATTCATGAAACTTGGCATGCTATCATGGAGCGGCATCAACATGCCGTGGTATAATTTTTGTCCCATTTTGGCCAGGTTTGGGTTTAAGCTTCTCACAAACCATAGCTTCTCACAACAAGCGTGATGGTTTCGGTAGGGAACGTGCCACCTTTGGGGACGAAACAATATCCATTGCCTCTTATTGCTTTCATATTTTTTTCGAGTGTCAACATAGAACAACAAGAGTGCTGTGTTCAGTTTTGGAATTTTTCGGGGTTCGTTTGGACATTTTTATACATTAACTAGGTTTTCCAGGAATTTTATGTGCATAATTCAAATTTGAACTACATGCACATTCTTCAGAGCATATAAACTGGTTGAAAAATGAAATATGTGTCCTTGGGTGCATGCTTAGGTCCCATGCAAGAAATGGGAATGAAGTTCAAACACCCTGCCACCGTCACTCGGCCGCAAACATTGAGATACCTGGTTTTTAAATTCTAGTAAATCCGAAACTCGTCTAAAATTCATGAAACTTGGCATGCTATCATGGAGAGGCATCAACATGCCGTGGTAAAATTTTTGTCCCATTTGGGGCAGGTTTGGGTATAAGCTTCCCACAAACCAATTCTAATAAATCCAACACTCGTCTGAAATTCATGAAACTTGGCATGCTATCATCGAGAGGCATCAACATGCTGTAGTTAAATTTTTGTCCCTCTTGGGGTAGGATTGGGTATAAGCTTCTCACAAACCAGAGCTTCTCTCAACAAGTGTGATGGTTTTGGTAGGGAACGTGCCACCTTTGGGGATGAAACGATATCCGTTGCCTCTTATTGCTTTCAAAAAAATTCGAGTGTCAACATAGAACAGCAAGAGTGTCTTTTTCAATTTTGGAATTTTTCGGGGTTCGTTTGGACATTTTTATACATTAACTGGGTTTTCCACGCATTTTATGTGCATAATGCAAATTTGAACTACATGCACGTTCTCTAGTGCAGACAAACTGGTTCAAAATGAAATATGTGTCCTTGGGTGCATGCTTAGGTCCCATGCAAGAAATGGGAATAAAGTTAAAACACCCAGCCACCGTCACTCGCCCGCAAACATTGAGATACCTGGTTTTAAATTCTAGTAAATCCGAAACTCGTCTGAAATCATGAAACTTGGCATGCTATCATGGAACGGCATGAACATGCCATGGTATAATTTTTGTCCCATTTTGGCCAAGTTTGGGTTTAAGCTTCTCACAAACCATAGCTTCTCACAACAAGCGTGATGGTTTCGGTAGGGAACGTGCCACCTTTGGGGACGAAACAATATCCATTGCCTCTTATTGCTTTCATATTTTTTTCGAGTGTCAACATAGAACAACAAGAGTGCTGTGTTCAGTTTTGGAATTTTTCGGGGTTCGTTTGGACATTTTTATACATTAACTAGGTTTTCCAGGAATTTTATGTGCATAATTCAAATTTGAACTACATGCTGTGACGCCCCCGATTTAATCGTACACTAATCATTCACGCAATTGTGTACGATCAAGATCAGGGACTCACGGGAAGATATCACAACACAACTCTACAAATAAAATAAGTCATACAAGCATCATAATACAAGCCAGGGGCCTCGAGGGCTCGAATACAAGTGCTCGATCATAGACGAGTCAGCGGAAGCAACAATATCTGAGTACAAACATAAGTTAAACAGGATGCCATAAGATGGCTAGCACAAACTGGGATACAGATCGAAAGAGGCGCAGGCCTCCTGCCTGGGATCCTCCTAACTACTCCTGGTCGTCGTCAGCGGGCTGCAAGTAGTAGTAGGCACCTCCGGTGTAGTAGGCGTCGTCGCCGACGGTGGCGTCTGGCTCCAGGGCTCCAGCATCTGGTTGCGACAACCAGGTAGAAGGGAAAGGGGGAAAGAGGGAGAAAAGCAACCGTGAGTACTCATCCAAAGTACTCGCAAGCAAGGAGCTACACTACATATGCATGGGTATATGTGTAAGGAGGCCATATCAGTGGACTGAACTGCAGAATGCCAGAATAAGAGGGGGATAGCTAATCCTGTCGAAGACTACGCTTCTGGCAGCCTCCGTCTTGCAGCATGTAGGAGAGAGTAGGTTGAAGCCCTCCAAGTAGCATCTCCAAGTAGCATCTCCAAGTAGCATCTCCAGTAGCATCGCATAGCCTAATCCTACCCGGCGATCCTCTCCTCGTCGCCCTGCGGAAAAGCGATCACCGAGTTGTCTGTGGAACTTGGAAGGGTGTGTTTTATTAAGTATCCGGTTCTAGTTGTCATAAGGTCAAGGTACAACTCCAAGTCGTCCTGTTACCGAAGATCACGGCTATTCGAATAGATTAACTTCCCTGCAGGGGTGCACCACATAGCCCAACACGCTCGATCCCATTTGGCCGGACACACTTTCCTGGGACATGCCCGGCCTCGGAAGATCAACACGTCGCAGCCCCACCTAGGCAAAACAGAGAGGCCAGCACGCCGGTCTAAACCTAAGCGCGCAGGGGTCTGGGCCCATCGCCCTGAGCACACCTGCACGTTGCGAGGGCGGCCAAAAGCAGACCTAGCCTAGTGGCGTTCCAGTCCAATTCGGCGCGCGCCGCTCCGTCGCTGACGTCTGAAGTGCTTCGGCTGATACCACGACGCCGGGATACCCATAACTACTCCCACGTAGATGGTTAGTGCGTATAGGCTCGTAGCCAGACTCAGATCAAATACCAAGATCTCGTTAAGCGTGTTAAGTATCCGCGAACGCCGAACAGGGCCAGGCCCACCTGTCTCCTAGGTGGTCTCAACCTGCCCTGTCGCTCCGCCACAAAGTAACAGTCGAGGGCCGTCGGGAACCCAGGCCCACCTCTACCGGGATGGAGCCACCTGTCCTTTCAGCCCCCTCGTCAGAATCACTTGCGGGTACTCAATGAGCTGACCCGACTTTAGTCACCATCTGTATAGTATGTATGAATGTATAGTAGATACCCGTGACCACCTCCCAAGTGATCACGGCCCGATAGTATAGCAAGGCAGACTGACAAGAATGTAGGGCCAATGATGATAAACTAGTATCCTATACTAAGCATTTAGGATGGCAGGTAAGGTATCAACAGATGTAGCGACAATGTCAGGCTATGCATCAGAATAGGATTAACGAAAGCAGTAACATGCTACACTACTCTAATGCAAGCAGTATAGAGTAGAATAGGCGATATCTGGTGATCAAGGGGGGGGGCTTGCCTGGTTGCTCTGGCAAGAGAGAGGGGTCGTCAACTCCGTAGTCGAACTGGTCAGCAGCAGCGTCGGTCTCGTAGTCTACCGGAGAGAAGAGGGGGAAGAAATAATGAATACAGAGCAAACAAAGCATCACAAAATATAACAAGGCAATACGCGGTGTTCGGTGTGCCCTAACGCGGTAGTAGGTGATACCGGTGAAGGGGGGAAAACATCCGGGAAAGTATTCCCGGTGTTTCGTGTTTTCGGGCAGAGGAGCCGGAGGGGGAAAGTTGCGGGTTCGATAGGTTAGGGGTGTGCGGCGGACGAACGGACTGCGTATCCGGAATCGTCTCGTCGTTCTGAGCAACTTTCATGTTGAAAACATTTTAATCCGAGTTACGGATTAAAAGATATGATTTTCTAAAGATTTTATTAATTTCTGAAATTTAATTATTTATTTAATTAATTCGAAAAAATGTATTAATGACGTCAGCATGATGTCATGCTGACGTCAGCAGTCAACAGGGGTTGACTGAGTCAACCCTGACATGTGGGTCCAGTGGGACCCACCTGTCATTCTCTATTTAGGTTAATTAGGGTTTAGGTTAATGCTAATTACAGTTTAATTAATCTTAACTAGGTAATTAATTTAATTAAACCGGATTAATTAACTTAATTAATTAACTAATTAATTAATAAATTTATTAAATCATTTTAATTTTATTAATTATATTTATTGTTTTTATTTATTTTATTATTTATTTATTTTTTTATTCTTTT
>NC_057812.1:369232905-369239648 GCF_018294505.1 Triticum aestivum | reverse complement strand
GGGTGACTAGGGGAGGGGGTTAGGGTTTCGGGGTGAGGGGCCATATAGGCCAGGCGCGGGGTGGGCCGGTTGGGGCCAGTTGGGCTGGCCAGCAGCTGGGCCGGCCTGGCTAACAGCTGGGCCAGCTGGCCCAGTGGGGGGGTCCTTTTATATTTTTTTTGTTCTGTTAGTTTCTTTCTTTTATTTATTTTAAAATACTTAGGCAGTTTATAAAATTGTGTTTATTACACCATATTGACCTATGTAAAATATGGCATCTCCCGAACACTTTTGTTTTAAATTTTGAAAAACTTTTATTGTTTGCTTGATTTTGATTTTGAATTTGAATCGTTTCGAACTAACGCGAGATTACTAACAGTAATCAAAGTGACATGGCATCGTTAACATGGGATTACTGTAGCCTAATTATCCGGGCGTCACAATTCTCCTCCACTACAAGAAATCTCGTCCTGAGATTTAAGAGGTAGTAAGGGGGAAGTCCTGGTTATGAAAGTCTAACGGATCTTCTTGTCTTTGGTTGCTCCCCTCGAAGAGGTCGATCCATTACATTGACGTCTCCATTTCTTTGCTTCAGGTCATCATGGTGAAGTCATCATCCTCTCTCCGGAGTCTTCATCATACTAACGAAAGAATAAGGGGGTATACCGGAAGAATGGACCTCTGCAGGGTAGACTATCTGGTAGACAACAACGAGGAAGGTGGCGGAAAGTAACTCTCGAATTGAAATTTAAGACAATATCGAGAGCAAAGTAAGAAGGTGCAAAATAGAAGTTTCAAATGCATAGGCAATCGTTCGTTGCCTGAAACGAAGTGTGAAAGGGGTTCAGAGAAATGGGAATAAGTATTGCGTCTGATACCAGAATTGATGATCTCATTAGAAGGTGGCTCGTGAATTACATACGAGAACACACAAAAGGAATAACCTTGGGAACATGGGGGGTACAAGAGAGTCAGGTTTTGATCCTGGGACCTGTGGGTTATGGGCCCACCATGTGGGTTAAAAGTAGGAAAGGCGGTGACGTCTTGCACAATCATGTAAGCAAGGCATGTCAGAGGGTAACCTGTCGATTATGTCGGCAACATTGTCGGTACCAAGGGCGAGGGACGAAGAGAACCATTTTCCTGCTCGTTGAAGCGAGGCGGACCAATAGGCAAAGTTCTCGTTCATCGGTGGCTACCGGGAAGTCATCAACAATAGTAACAGGGTCTTACTGACACGGTCGTACACCAAGATGTTTACATAAGCAGAAGAATATTACTGCTTAGATCATATAGACCTCAAGAAAGGTTAAACCAAACAATGGAAAGGACATATGATTATCAGATTAATCAGGCGATGGAAAGGAAAAATGTGTCTTAGTCAATAATTCAGGGATATATCCTTCCCAAGGATAAGCAGAGCATGGTATCCGTGGCAGGATATCATGTAGAAAACCCTTTAGGTAAGGGGAGAGAATTTTCATGACATTACCCATACATCGGTGTTTGGATAATTGAGCAGGAAACATTTAACATTGGGCTTCAAATGTTCCTGTTGAAAATCGGAGTACCATAGTCATGCTTTGAGATAGCATTGACATGGTCATCCTGTGAAGATCAGACTTTGGAAACACAAAGGATCCATCTGGAATAACTTGTAGAATAAGTCTTGCAATTTCCTCATGGAAGCATGGTTAACCTTGTTAAAAAGGATACTACAATAATAGGTCCTCCACCCGGGGGGGTGCTAGGCATGACATCATGTTAACAGGTCATCAAAGGACCAATGTTATAACTCTTGGAAAGTTGTCCTAACCATCATATCTGACGGAGATTCAGGTATGATTGGTGTCAGGATACCTCAGGCTCAGGATGCCTGAGAAGAAAGGTGCAACACCAATTGACGGGATGACACTGTAAGATTCTCGGAAAATGAACTATGAAGTGACTTCCGTTAACAAGAGTTCATCATTAACCCAAGGAGAGGACAAGGAGGTGTCTGGTGAACTCAGCGGCAATTCGCCAAGATTCCCAAAAGATGGATTTCCACCATTAAGTGAACAAGGAGATAACATTTGTCAGATCAAATGATATAAGGAAGTATGCTCGAGGAAAACATACACAATTAAACATTGGTTGAAAGGTGCGCTCGAAATATGGGTTGGGTTGCACGACCAATGTCAGAATGGTGATTCAATTAGCGAAGGACTTAGAATGAACTATCGCCCATTCACTTCAAAGCAATAGGGTTGCTAGAAGTTTTGAATTCACACGTCATAGCTCCATTGTCGGTATTCCGGTTGAAAACAATACGGGGACCAAGGAATGAACGAAGATGGCAAGTAGTATTATGATATCAAGAATTATTAAGAGGTGGTGAAATTCTCGCCACATTCTTGACAAAAAAAGGTGGTAATACTCCAAGGTAAAGAAGAACAATGCTGGGTAGCAAGGAACTTAAGGTATAACACGAAACATGAACAAGTTTGTGTTGGGGGAAGGCAAGAATGTCGTCGATGATAACACAATCATCGAGGGGCAAGGATGGTATTTCTCATCATGAATTCGATTGATATCCTGTAAGAGCTCAGAATGCTAACGATGATCATGACACATGTGTCGAGAGATTTCATGAAGATGTAATCGATCGACGATGACATTAAGTTTAAAGGAATGATGAAGCGAAAGGTTATTAGAACCATGGGTATGACACAAACTCGAAATCAAGTTTGTTGATTAAGGTGAAAGGGTATGACGAGGAAAATCGACGTAAGCTTAGCTATCCTCGGAAATTGGTGCTATGAGAATAAGGACCAGGTAGCACAGTTAGAATCATCATGACAATGATATAGCCAAACATGCTAGGAATGGCGTGATCGGGTACCAACTCGTACTTATAGAAGCTTACTGAAGAGTTGTTGAACCGTAGTGCGGACTCGATTCAGTTATCGGTGTCTTTGAGTGTTTAATAACTCAGAGCCCGTGAAAAACTGGAATCAGCGGGAAGGTAGCACTTGATGAAGAGCTCATAAGAAGTTATGCAGTTCCATGATAATCTCGAGATACCAGGGGGGTAATACTCGACGACAGATCAAAGTAGAGGTTAGACTAGGGTAATGCTCTGCAGAAGACAAGTACTCTAACTTGTCCGAGAAATAGAGTCAAGGGAGAACAACATGGTCGGAACCACGGTTGCGTAGGATCAATTCACAGATACCAGATGATATTTATCAAGAAAATAGTTATTATTACAAGAAGTTTCCATGATAGGATCTACATCGTGTCCATGGGCATGAACACAAAGTTCAAGGTCGACTCCCACTTCTTCAATGTATAACCTTCCATTCACTTCTCGCTTTGATAAAGGCATTGGTGTTGAAAGTTTTACCTGGTGAAATACCAGATGAGTACGACTCGTGAAAACTTCCGAGTTCACACATATAAAGGAAGGCATAGGTTCAACCCGGCAGGGTATCATGGAAACATATACCACAAGCTTCAATAGTAAATACCACCAGCTCGAAAGCAGAGCATGGTTGGCAAAAGGAAAGGATACAATTTACCAAAGGCATTATGTATCGGAGAAGGAACTCACAAAGTGATTAATTATGAAGGACACTGTCAGATAATAATCCAACAGTGGATATGGCGATCCACGATGGGGCTGATATGAGTATCGATACCCAATCAGAGGAAGAAAGGTTGCAAATGCATCGGTTTATAGAACAGCTGAATAGTTCAACGCTTAATTAGCAAAGTAATTATGATTTTCAAATCAAGGGATCAGGAGCAAATGCTCTGATCAAGAATGGATAAGCTGAATAGAATTAGGGATACAATCAATGACAATTGGACTGGTCGAGAACCAATTCCAGTTAAAAGAATGGCAGCTCAGCCGGAAAGGTAATTTATAAGGATCAATGATGATTGCGTGTATTCGCAAACATATTGAGTCATTAGACCCAAAATGATAATGACAAGGAATGTCAATAAGACTACGAGACTTATGGGATTAACCATAATGCGAGCAAGCAAGAATTTCAAGAGCCAAAGGCTCCAGAGGATTTTCGGAAGATCGAATAGTATTTAGACTTTTGTGAAACACATGAACAACTGGGGATGAGCGGATACTCGATAAGTGCGAGAATTATCCATAGGGGTATTCAGGTGACAAGGAACAGCAAGGCGATAAGCTCAAAGGATTATCGAGACAACGACGAGTGTTTCGAGGTATCTGGTAATAACAAGACCAACTGGGGATGAATGTAAGAATAACAACTGCAAGTAGTTATCCATAAGGGTTGACGGTGGAAGGGGAATTGCAAATGCGATGAACATAAGTTCTCGGGTTAACAACGGAGAGTATCTTCAGGGTCTTCACGTGCCGCAGACGGTTATCATTAATAAGGGGCTCTCCGGGTGAAAGTGATAACGAGATCCTAATGTTAGATTTAGCAAAAATCATTTAACCCGAATAGAAGAGAAATAAGAGTCCCAGAGTATAGGTCGAGGAATAAAAGATCCTACTACCACCCAATGGCGACGTGGGCCCATGGGCCGCACAGCCATGTTAGTAAAAGTTTTGTAAAGTCTAGACTTGACTTCGG
This sequence comes from Triticum aestivum, assembly GCF_018294505.1. NCBI lineage: Eukaryota > Viridiplantae > Streptophyta > Magnoliopsida > Poales > Poaceae > Triticum > Triticum aestivum. The sequence goes on along the minus strand of NC_057812.1, from coordinate 369,235,062 downwards.
CCAAGGAGTTGGAAGGGGGATTCCTACAGGCAGTTGGCTCTGATACCAACTTGTGACGCCCCCGATTTAATCGTACACTAATCATGCACGCAATTGTGTACGATCAAGATCAGGGACTCACGGGAAGATATCACAACACAACTCTACAAATAAAATAAGTCATACAAGCATCATAATACAAGCCAGGGGCCTCGAGGGCTCGAATACAAGTGCTCGATCATAAACGAGTCAGCGGAAGCAACAATATCTGAGTACAGACATAAGTTAAACAGGATGCCATAAGATGGCTAGCACAAACTGGGATACAGATCGAAAGAGGCGCAGGCCTCCTGCCTGGGATCCTCCTAACTACTCCTGGTCGTCGTCAGCGGGCTGCAAGTAGTAGTAGGCACCTCCGGTGTAGTAGGCGTCGTCGCCGACGGTGGCGTCTGGCTCCAGGGCTCCAGCATCTGGTTGCGACAACCAGGTAGAAGGGAAAGGGGAAAAGAGGGAGAAAAGCAACCGTGAGTACTCATCCAAAGTACTCGCAAGCAAGGAGCTACACTACATATGCATGGGTATATGTGTAAGGAGGCCATATCAGTGGACTGAACTGTAGAATGCCAGAATAAGAGGGGGATAGCTAATCCTGTCGAAGACTACGCTTCTGGCAGCCTCCGTCTTGCAGCATGTAGGAGAGAGTAGGTTGAAGCCCTCCAAGTAGCATCTCCAAGTAGCATCTCCAAGTAGCATCTCCAGTAGCATCGCATAGCCTAATCCTACCCGGCGATCCTCTCCTTGTCGCCCTGCGGAAAAGCGATCACCGGGTTGTCTGTGGAACTTGGAAGGGTGTGTTTTATTAAGTATCCGGTTCTAGTTGTCATAAGGTCAAGGTACAACTCCAAGTCGTCCTGTTACCGAAGATCACGGCTATTCGAATAGATTAACTTCCCTGCAGGGGTGCACCACATAGCCCAACACGCTCGATCCCATTTGGCCGGACACACTTTCCTGGGACATGCCCGGCCTCGGAAGATCAACACGTCGCAGCCCCACCTAGGCAAAACAGAGAGGCCAGCACGCCAGTCTAAACCTAAGCGCGCAGGGGTCTGGGCCCATCGCCCTGAGCACACCTGCACGTTGCGAGGGCGGCCGAAAGCAGACCTAGCCTAGTGGCGTTCCAGTCCAATTCGGCGCGCGCCGCTCCGTCGCTGACGTCTGAAGTGCTTCGGCTGATACCACGACGTCGGGATACCCATAACTACTCCCACGTAGATGGTTAGTGCGTATAGGCTCGTAGCCAGACTCAGATCAAATACCAAGATCTCGTTAAGCGTGTTAAGTATCCGCGAACGCCGAACAGGGCCAGGCCCACCTGTCTCCTAGGTGGTCTCAACCTGCCCTGTCGCTCCGCCACAAAGTAACAGTCGAGGGCCGTCGGGAACCCAGGCCCACCTCTACCGGGATGGAGCCACCTGTCCTTTCAGCCCCCTCGTCAGAATCACTTGCGGGTACTCAATGAGCTGACCCGACTTTAGTCACCATCTGTATAGTATGTATGAATGTATAGTAGATACCCGTGACCACCTCCCAAGTGATCACGGCCCGATAGTATAGCAAGGCAGACTGACAAGAATGTAGGGCCAATGATGATAAACTAGTATCCTATACTAAGCATTTAGGATGGCAGGTAAGGTATCAACAGATGTAGCGACAATGTCAGGCTATGCATCAGAATAGGATTAACGAAAGCAGTAACATGCTACACTACTCTAATGCAAGCAGTATAGAGTAGAATAGGCGATATCTGGTGATCAAGGGGGGGGGCTTGCCTGGTTGCTCTGGCAAGAGAGAGGGGTCGTCAACTCCGTAGTCGAACTGGTCAGCAGCAGCGTCGGTCTCGTAGTCTACCGGAGAGAAGAGGGGGAAGAAATAATGAATACAGAGCAAACAAAGCATCACAAAATATAACAAGGCAATACGCGGTGTTCGGTGTGCCCTAACGCGGTAGTAGGTGATACCGGTGAAGGGGGGAAAACATCCGGGAAAGTATTCCCGGTGTTTCGTGTTTTCGGGCAGAGGAGCCGGAGGGGGAAAGTTGCGGGTTCGATAGGTTAGGGGTGTGCGGCGGACGAACGGACTGCGTATCCGGAATCGTCTCGTCGTTCTGAGCAACTT
>NC_057812.1:369231814-369232356 GCF_018294505.1 Triticum aestivum | reverse complement strand
GGGGCAGATGCGGGCCGCCGCCAGCAAGGTCAGGCGGAGGCGGGTGCGGCCAGGGGGCAGCGCGGGCGCGTGGCCACGCACGGGCGAGGGGCGACGGCGAGTGAGCGTGTGCGCGTGCGGAGCACGGCGACCGCGAGGACGGGGAAAGAGGGAGAGGCCAGGGGGTGCTCACGGCGACGGCGAGTGAGCGTGTGCGCGTGGAAGAGAGGAGGAGAAAGCTCACAAGGGGGGCGTAGGGTTCGTGTCAGTGGGCTCGGGGAGGAGGACGGCGAAGGGGCGGCGTCCGGGTCGCCGGGGACGAGTGCGGCGAGGCGACGGGGTCGATGGCGCGTCGGCGGAGTCCTCAAGCAGTGGTGGTCGGCGACGGGGCCCCCGGGCGGCTGCGGGATCGAGGCGGTGAGCGCTGGGGCGCTCCCGATCCAGAGCGCGCGCGGGAGGGAAGGGGGGTCGCCCCGGCGTGGGCCATGGGCGACGACGGCGGGGGTAGGCGACAGGCGCGGCGGCGAGTCGTCGATGCCCCGATCTGTTCTGGATCGGGGGGG
>NC_057812.1:369230064-369231804 GCF_018294505.1 Triticum aestivum | reverse complement strand
AAGGTCAGGCGGAGGCGGGTGCGGCCAGGGGGCAGCGCGGGCGCGTGGCCACGCACGGGCGAGGGGCGACGGCGAGTGAGCGTGTGCGCGTGCGGAGCACGGCGACCGCGAGGACGGGGAAAGAGGGAGAGGCCAGGGGGGTGCTCACGGCGACGGCAAGTGAGCGTGTGCGCGTGGAAGAGAGGAGGAGAAAGCTCACAAGGGAGGCGCAGGGTTCGTGTCAGTGGGCTCGGGGAGGAGGACGACGAAGGGGCGGCGTCCGGGTCGCCGGGGACGAGTGCGGCGAGGCGACGGGGTCGATGGCGCGTCGGCGGAGTCCTCAAGCAGTGGTGGTCGGCGACGGGGCCCCCGGGCGGCTGCGGGATCGAGGCGGTGAGCGCTGGGGCGCTCCCGATCCAGAGCGCGCGCGGGAGGGAAGGGGGATCGCCCCGGCGTGGGCCATGGGCGACGACGGCGGGGGTAGGCGACAGGCGCGGCGGCGAGTCGTCGATGCCCCGATCTGTTCTGGATCGGGGGGGGAGGAAGAGCCAGAGAGAGTGGGGGGGAGTGGATAGGGTTAGGGTTCCTGGTGGCTCGCGGTAGGCCATATAGGCCAGCGGGGCGGGCTGGGCCGATTGGGCCGACAAGGCGGCCCGGTGGGCCAAAGTCCAGTGGGGGAATTCTCTTTTTTTTCCTTTTTTTGTTTTGTTTTCTGTTACTTTTATTTATTTATTTCTTTTCTGACTTTATTTATTTTAAAATACTTAGGCAGTTTATAAAATTGTGTTTATTACACCATATTGACCTATGTAAAATATGGCATCTCCCGAACACTTTTGTTTTAAATTTTGAAAAACTTTTATTGTTTGCTTGATTTTGATTTTGAATTTGAATCGTTTCGAACTAACGCGAGATTACTAACAGTAATCAAAGTGACATGGCATCGTTAACGTGGGATCACTGTAGCCTAATTATCCGGGCGTCACAATTCTCCTCCACTACAAGAAATCTCGTCCCGAGATTTAAGAGGGGGACTAAGGGGGAAAGGTCTGGTTACGAAATGCTAACGAATCTTCTCAGTCTTGGTTGCTCTTCTTGAAGAGGTCGATCCAATATATTGATGCCTTCATACTTCTGCTTCAGGTCAAAATGATGAAGTCGCCATCCTTTCTTCGGGATCTTCATCGTACTTACGAAAAGGATATGGGGGAAAGACTCGGGAAGGGCGGGCCTTACCAGGTTGATTATCTGGTACATAACTCAGGGAATTGGGTAGGAAGTAACTCTCGAATTGAACTTAAGAAAATATCAAGAGTAAAGTAAGAAGGTACCATGAGAAGTTTCAAACGGATAGGCCATTGTTCGATGTCTGAAACAACATGCGAAAGAGGTCCAGAGCAATGAGATTGAGTATGGCGTCTGCTACCAAAATAGATCACTTGGGACGGTGGCCCGTGAATTACATACGAGGCCGCACGCGAGGAACAACCTTGGGAAGGGGGGTGCAGGAGAGTCAGGTTTCGATCCTGTGGAACTGTGGGTTATGGGCCCACCATGTGGTTGAAAGTAGGAAGGGGGCCGACATTTTGCACGGTCATGATAGTAAGGCGTGTCAAAGGGTAGCCTGTCAGATATGTCGGCAACAACATCGATACCAAGGGCGAGGGACGAAGAGAACCAATTCCTGCTCGTTGAACGAGGCGGACCAATAGGCAAAGTTCTCGTCCATCGGCGGCTACCGGAATGTCATCAACAATAGTA
>NC_057812.1:369211442-369230054 GCF_018294505.1 Triticum aestivum | reverse complement strand
GGGATCGGGCGCGGCCCCGATCTAGATCGAGACGAGGGGGAGAGAGACGTGGGGGAGGGGGCGAGTGGGGGGAGTGGGTGACTAGGGGAGGGGGTTAGGGTTTCGGGGTGAGGGGCCATATAGGCCAGGCGCGGGGTGGGCCGGTTGGGGCCAGTTGGGCTGGCCAGCAGCTGGGCCGGCCTGGCTAACAGCTGGGCCAGCTGGCCCAGTGGGGGGGGTCCTTTTATATTTTTTTTTGTTCTGTTAGTTTCTTTCTTTTATTTATTTTAAAATACTTAGGCAGTTTATAAAATTGTGTTTATTACACCATATTGACCTATGTAAAATATGGCATCTCCCGAACACTTTTGTTTTAAATTTTGAAAAACTTTTATTGTTTGCTTGATTTTGATTTTGAATTTGAATCGTTTCGAACTAACGCGGGATTACTAACAGTAATCAAAGTGACATGGCATCGTTAACATGGGATTACTGTAGCCTAATTATCCGGGCGTCACACATGCACATTCTCCAGAGCATATAAACTGGTTGAAAAATGAAATATGTGTCCTTGGGTGCATGCTTAGGTCCCATGCAAGAAATGGGAATGAAGTTCAAACACCCTGCCACCGTCACTCGGCCGCAAACATTGAGATACCTGGTTTTTAAATTCTAGTAAATCCGAAACTCGTCTAAAATTCATGAAACTTGGCATGCTATAATGGAGCGGCATCAACATGCCGTGGTATATGTTTTGTCCCATTTTGGGCAGGTTTGGGTTTAAGCTTCTCACAAACCATAGCTTCTCACAACAAGCGTGATGGTTTCGATAGGGAACGTACCAGCTTTGGCGACGAAACAATATCCATTGCCTCTTATTGCTTTCATATTTTTTCGAGTGTTAACATAGAACAACAAGATTGTTGTGTTCAGTTTTGGAATTTTTCGTGGTTCGTCTGGACATTTTTATACATTAATTGGGTTTTCCAGGCATTTTATGCACATAATTCAAATTTGAACTTCATGCACATTCTCCAGTGCATATAAACTGGTTGAAAAATCAAATATGTGTCCTTGGGTGCATGCTTAGGTCCCATGCAAGAAATGGGAATGAATATCAGACACCCTGCCACCGTCACTCGGCCGCGAACATTGCGATACCTGGTTTTTAAATTCTAGTAAATCCAAAACTTGTCTGAAATTCATGAAACTTGGCATGCTATCATGGAGAGGCATCAACATGACGTGGTAAAATTTTTGTCCCATTTGGGGCAGGTTTGGGTATAAGCTTCTCACAAACCAATTATAGTAAATCCAAAACTCGTTTGAAATTCATGAAACTTGGCATGCTATCATGGAGAGGCATCAACATGCTGTGGTAAAAATTTTGTCCCATTTGGGGTAGGATTGGGTATAAGCTTCTCACAAACCAGAGCTTCTCTCAACAAGCGTGATGGGTTCGGTAGGGAACGTGCCACCTTTGGGGATGAAACGATATCCGTTGCCTCTTATTGCTTTCAAAAAATTTCGAGTGTCAACATAGAACTACAAGAGTGTTGTTTTCAATTTTGGAATTTTTCGGGGTTCGTTTGGACATTTTTATAAATTAACTGGGTTTTCCACGCATTTTATGCGCATAATGCAAATTTGAACTACATGCACATTCTCTAGTGCATATAAACTGGTTTAAAAATGAAATATGTGTCCTTGGGTGCATGCTTAGGTCCTATGCAAGAAATGGGAATAAAGTTAAAACACCCAGCCACCGTCACCCGGCCGCAAACATTGAGATACCTGGTTTTAATTTCTAGTAAATCCGAAACTTGTCTGAAATTCATGAAACTTGGCATGCTATCATGGAGCGGCATGAACATGCCGTGGTATAATTTTTGTCCCATTTTGGCCAGGTTTGGGTTTAAGCTTCTCACAAACCATAGCTTCTCACAACAAGCGTGATGGTTTCGGTAGGGAACGTGCCACCTTTGGGGACGAAACAATATCCATTGCCTCATACTGCTTTCATATTTTTTTCGAGTGTCAACATAGAACAACAAGAGTAATGTCTTCTGTTTTGGAATTTTTTGGGGTTCGTTTGGACATTTTTATACATTAACTGGGTTTTCCAGGCATTTTATGCACATAATTCAAATTTGAACTACATGCACATTCTCCAGTGCATATAAACTGGTTGAAAAATCAAATATGTGTCCTTGGGTGCATACTTAGGTCCCATGCAAGAAATGGGAATGAATTTCAAACACCCCGCCACCGTCACTCGACCGCAAACATTGAGATGCCTGGTTTTTAAATTCTAGTAAATCCAAAACTCGTCTAAAATTCATGAAACTTGGCATGCTATCATGGAGAGGCATCAACATGCCGTGGTAAATATTTTGTCCCATTTGGGGCATGTTTGGGTATAAGCTTCTCACAACAAGCGTGATGGTTTCGGTTGGGAATGTGCCACCTTTGGGGACAAAATGATATCCGCTGCCTCTTATTGCTTTCAAAAAAATTCGACTGTCAACATAGAACGACAAGAGTGTTGTATTCAATTTTGGAATTTTTCGGGGTTCGTTTGGACATTTTATACATTAACTAGGTTTTCCTGATATTTTATGTGCATAATTCAAATTTGAACTACATGCACATTCCCCAGTGCATATAAACTGGTTGAAAAATCAAATATGTGTCCTTCGGAGCATACTTAGGTCCCGTGCAAGAAATGGGAATGAATTTCAAACACCCTGCCACCGTCACCCGGCCCCAAACATTGAGATACCTAGTTTTTAAATTCTAGTAAATCCAAAATCGTCTGAAATTCATGAAACTTGGCATGCTATCATGGAGTGGCATCAACATGCCGTGGTAAAATTTTTGTCCCATTTGGAGCTGGTTTGCGTATAAGCTTCACACAAACCAGAGCTTCTCACAACAAGCGTTATTGTTTCGGTAGGGAACGTGCCACCTTTGGGGACGAAACGATATTCGTTGCCTCTTATTAATTTCAATTTTTTTCGAGTGTCAACATAGAACAACAAGTGTGTTGTGTTCAATTTTGGATTTTTTTTTCGTGGTTCGGTTGGACATTTTTATACATTAACTGGGTTTTCCAGGCATTTTATGCACATAATTCAAATTTGAACTACATGCACATTCTCCTGTGCATATAAACTGGTTGAAAAATCAAATATGTGTCCTTGGTTGTATGCTTAGGTCCCATGCAAGTAATGAGAAGGAATTTCAAACACCCCGCCGCTGTCACTCGGCTGCACATATTGAGATACCTGGTTTTTAATTTCTAGTAAATCCAAAACTTGTCTGAACTTCATGAAACTTGGCATGCTATCATGGAGCGGCATCAACATGCCATGGTAAAACATTTGTCCCATTTGGGGCAGGTTTGGTTATCATCTTCTCACAAACCAGCGCTTCTCACAACAAGCTGATGGTTTTGGTAGGGAACGTGCCACCTTTGGGGACAAAACGATATCCGTTGCCTCTTATTGCTTTCAAAAAAATTCGACTGTCAACATAGAATAACGAGAGTGTTGTGTTCAATTTTAGAATTTTTCGGGGTTCGTTTGGACATTTTTATACATTAACTGGGTTTTCCAGGCATTTTATGTGCATAAATCAAATTTGAACTACATGCACATTCTTTAGTGCATATAAACTTGTTGAAAATCAAATATGTTTCCTTGGGTGCATGCTTATGTCCCATGCAAGAAATGACCCTGTGACCGTCACTCGGCCGCAAACATTGAGTTACCTAGTTTTTAAATTCTAGTAAAGCCAAAACTCGTTTGAAATCCATGAAACTTGGCATGCTATCATGGAGAGGCATCGACATGCCGTGGTAAAAAATTTGTCCCATTTAGGCAGGTTTGGGTATAAGCTTCTCACAAACCAGAACTTCTCACAACAAGTGTGATGTTTTCGGTAGGGAACGTGCCACCTTTGGGGATGAAACGATATCCATTGCCTCTTATTGCTTTCAAAAAATTTCGAGTGTCAACATAGAACAACAAGAGTGTTGTGTTGAATTTTGGAATTTTTTGGGGTTCGTTTGGACTTTTTTATACATTAACTAGGTTTTCTAGGCATTTTATGTGCATAATTCAAATTTGAACTACATGCACATTCTTTAGTGCATATAAACTGGTTGAAAATCAAATATGTGTCCTTGGGTGCATGCTTAGGTCCCATGCAAGAAATGACCCTCTGACCGTCACTCGGCCGCAAACATTGAGTTACCTCGTTTTTAAATTCTAGTAAATCCAAAACTCCTTTGAAATCCATGAAACTTGGCATGCTATCACGGAGAGGCATCAACATGCCGTGGTAAAAATTTTGTCCCATTTCGGCAGGTTTGGGTATAAGCTTCTCACAAACCAGAGCTTCTCACAACTAGTGTGATGTTTTCGGTAGGGAATGTGCCACCTTTGGGGACGAAACGATATCCATTGCCTCTTATTGCTTTCAAAAAATTTCGAGTGTCAACATAGAACAACAAGAGTGTTGTGTTGAATTTTGGAATTTTTTGGGGTTCGTTTGGACATTTTTATACATTAACTGGGTTTTCTAGGCATTTTATGTGCATAATTCAAATTTGAACTACATGCACATTCTCCAGTGCATATAAACTGGTTGAAAAATCAATATATGTGTCCTTGGGTGCATGCTTAGGTCCCATGCAAAAAATGGGAATGAATTTCAAACACCCTGCCACCGTCACCCGACCGCAAACATTGAGATACCTGGTTTTAAATTCTAGTAAATCCAAAACTCGTCTGAAATTCAGGAAACTTGGCATGCTATCATGGAGCGGCATCAACATGCCATGGTAAATTTTTTGTCCCATTTGGGGCAGGTCTGGGTATAAGCTTCTCACAAACCAGATCTTCTCACACCCAGCGTGATGGTTTTGGTAGGGAACGTACGTGCTACCTTTGGGGACAAAACAATATCTGTTGCCTCTTATTGCTTTGAAATTTTTTCGAGTGTCAACGTAGAACAACAATAGTGGTGTGTTCAATTTTGGATTTTTTGGGGTTCGTTTGGACATTTTTATACATTAACTGGGTTTTCTAAGCATTCTATGTGCATAATTCAAATTTGAACTACATGCACATTCTCTAGTGCATATAAACTGGCTGAAAAATCAAATATGTGTCCTTGGGTGCATGCTTAGGTCCCATGCAAGAAATGGGAATGGAGTTAAAACACCCAGCCACCGTCACTCGGCCGCAAACATTGAGATACCTGGTTTTAAATTCTAGTAAATCCGAAACTCGTCCGAAATTCATGAAACTTGACATGCTATCATGGAGCGGCATCAACATGTCGTGGTAAAAATTTTGTCCCATTTGGTGCAGGTTTGGGTATAAGCTTCTCGCAAACTAGAGCTTCTCACAACAAGCGTGATGGTTTCGGTAGGGAACATGCCACCTTTGAGGACGAAACAATATCCATTGCCTCTTATTGCTTTCATATTTTTTTCGAGTGTCAACATAGAACAACAAGAGTGCTGTGTTCAGTTTTGGAATTTTTCGGGGTTCGTTTGGACATTTGTATACATTAACTAGGTTTTCCAGGAATTTTATGTGCATAATTCAAATTTGAACTACATGCACATTCTCCAGAGCATATAAACTGGTTGAAAAATGAAATATGTGCCCTTGGGTGCATGCTTAGGTCCCATGCAAGAAATGGGAATGAAGTTCAAACACCCTGCCACCGTCACTTGGCCGCAAACATTGAGATACCTGGTTTTTAAATTCTAGTAGATCCAAAACTCGTCTGAAATTCATGAAACTTGGCATGCTATCATGGAGCGGCATCAACATGCCGTGGTATATTTTTTATCCCATTTTGGGCAGGTTTGGGTTTAAGCTTCTCACAAACCATAGCTTCTCACAACAAGCATGATGGTTTCGGTAGGGAACGTGCCACCTTTTGGGACGAAACAATATCCATTGCCTCTTATTGCTTTCATATTTTTTTCGAGTGTCAACATAGAACAACAAGAGTGTTGTGTTCTGTTTTGGAATTTTTCGGGGTTCGTTTGGACATTTTTATACATTAACTGGGTTTTCCAGGCATTTTATGCACATAATTCAAATTTTAACTACATGCACATTCTCCAGTGCATATAAACTGGTTGAAAAATCAAATATGTGTCCTTGGGTGCATGCTTAGGTGCCATGCAAGAAATGGGAATGAATTTCAAAGACCCTGCCACCGTCACTTGGCCGCAAACATTGCGATACCTGGTTTTTAAATTCTAGTAAATCCAAAACTTGTCTAAAATTCATGAAACTTGGCATGCTATCATGGAGAGGCATCAACATGCCGTGGTAAAATTTTTGTCCCATTTGGGGCAGGTTTGGGTATAAGCTTCTCACAAACCAATTCTAATAAATCCAACACTCGTCTGAAATTCATGAAACTTGGCATGCTATCATCGAGAGGCATCAACATGCTGTGGTAAAATTTTTGTCCCTCTTGGGGTAGGATTGGGTATAAGCTTCTCACAAACCAGAGCTTCTCTCAACAAGCGTGATGGTTTCGGTAGGGAACGTGCCACCTTTGGGGATGAAACGATATCAGTTGCCTCTTATTTCTTTCAAAAAAATTCGAGTGTCAACATAGAACAACAAGAGTGTTGTTTTCAATTTTGGAATTTTTCGGGGTTCGTTTGGACATTTTTATACATTAACTGGGTTTTCCACGCATTTTATGTGCATAATGCAAATTTGAACTACATGCGCGTTCTCTAGTGCAGACAAACTGGTTCAAAATGAAATATGTGTCCTTGGGTGCATGCTTAGGTCCCATGCAAGAAATGGAAATAAAGTTAAAACACCCAGCCACCGTCACTCGCCTGCAAACATTGAGATACCTGGTTTTAAATTCTAGTAAATCCGAAACTCGTGTGAAAGCATGAAACTTGGCATGCTATCATGGAACGGCATGAAGATGCCATGGTATAATTTTTGTCCCATTTTGGCCAAGTTTGGGTTTAAGCTTCTCACAAACCATAGCTTCTCACAACAAGCGTGATGGTTTCGATAGGGAACTTGCCACCTTTGGGGACGAAACAATATCCATTGCCTCTTATTACTTTCATATTTTTTTCAAGTGTCAACATAGAACAACAAGAGTGTTGTGTTCTGTTTTGGAATTTTTCGGGGTTCGTTTGGACATTTTTATACATTAACTGGGTTTTCCGGGCATTTTATGCACATAATTCAAATTTGAACTACATGCACATTCTCCAGTGCATATAAACTGGTTGAAAAATCAAATATGTGTCCTTGGGTGCATACTTAGGTCCCATGCAAGAAATGGGAATGAATTTCAAACACCCCGCCACCGTCACTCGGCCGCAAACATTGAGATGGCTGGTTTTTAAATTCTAGTAAATCCAAAACTTGTCTGAAATTCATGAAACATGGCATGCTATCATGGAGAGGCATCAACATGCCGTGGTAAAAATTTTGTCCCATTTGGGGCAGGTATGGGTATAAGCTTCTCACAAACCAGAGCTTCTCACAACAAGCGTGATGGTTTCGGTAGGGAATGTGCCACCTTTGGGGACGAAATGATATCCGTTGCCTCTTATTGCTTTCAAAAAATTTCGACTGTCAACATAGAACGACAAGAGTGTTGTGTTCAATTTTGGAATTTTTCGGGGGTCGTTTGGACATTTTATACATTAACTAGGTTTTCCTGGCATTTTATGTGCATAATTCAAATTTGAACTACATGCACATTCTCCAGTGCATATAAACTAGTTGAAAAATCAAATATGTGTCCTTGGGAGCATACTTAAGTCCCATGCAAGAAATGGGAATGAATTTCAAACACCCTGCCACCGTCACCCGGCCCCAAACATTGAGATACCTGGTTTTTAAATTCTAGTAATTCCAAAATCGTCTGAAATTCACGAAACTTGGCATGCTATCATGGAGTGGCATCAACAAGCCGTGGTAAAAAAAATTTGGTGCTGGTTTGGGTATAAGCTTCACACAAACCAGAGCTTCTCACAACAAGCGTTATGGTTTCGGTAGGGAACGTGCCACCTTTGGGGACGAAACGATATCCGTTGCCTCTTATTAATTTCAATTTTTTTCGAGTGTCAACATAGAACAACAAGAGTGTTGTGTTCAATTTTGGATTTTTTTTCGTGGTTCGGTTGGACATTTTTATACATTCAGTGGGTTTTCTAGGCATTTTATGCACATAATTCAAATTTGAACTACATGCACATTCTCCTGTGCATATAAACTGATTGAAAAATCAAATATGTGTCCTTGGTTGTATGCTTAGGTCCCATGCAAGAAATGAGAAGGAATTTCAAACACCCCGCCGCTGTCACTCGGCCGCACATATTGAGATACCTGGTTTTTAATTTCTAGTAAATCCAAAACTCGTCTGAACTTCATGAAACTTGGCATGCTATCATGGAGCGGCATCAACATGCCATGGTAAAACATTTATCCCATTTGGGGCAGGTTTGGTTATAAGCTTCTCACAAACCAGCGCTTCTCACAACAAGCTGATGGTTTCGGTAAGGAACGTGCCACCTTTGGGGACAAAACGATATCCGTTGCCTCTTATTGCTTTAAAAAAAATCGACTGTCAACATAGAATAACGTGAGTGTTGTGTTCAATTTTAGAATTTTTCGGGGTTCGTTTGGACATTTTTATACATTAACTGGGTTTTCCAGGCATTTTATGTGCATAAATCAAATTTGAACTACATGCACATTCTTTAGTGCATATAAACTGGTTGAAAATCAAATATGTGTCCTTGGGTGCATGCTTAGGTCCCATGCAAGAAATGACCCTGTGACCGTCACTCGGCCGCAAACATTGAGTTACCTCGTTTTTAAATTCTAGTAAATCCAAAACTCCTTTGAAATCCATGAAACTTGGCATGCTATCACGGAGAGGCATCAACATGCCGTGGTAAACATTTTGTCCCATTTCGGCAGGTTTGGGTATAAGCTTCTCACAAACCAGAGCTTCTCACAACTAGTGTGATGTTTTCGGTAGGGAATGTGCCACCTTTGGGGACGAAACGATATCCATTGCCTCTTATTGCTTTCAAAAAATTTTGAGTGTCAACATAGAACAACAAGAGTGTTGTGTTGAATTTTGGAATTTTTGGGGGTTCGTTTGGACATTTTTATACATTAACTGGGTTTTCTAGGCATTTTATGTGCATAATTCAAATTTGAACTACATGCACATTCTCAAGTGCATATAAACTGGTTGAAAAATAAATATATGTGTCCTTGGGTGCATGCTTAGGTCCCATGCAAAAAATGGGAATGAATTTCAAACACCCTGCCACCGTCACCCGGCCGCAAACATTGAGATACCTGGTTTTAAATTCTAGTAAATCCAAAACTCGTCTGAAATTCATGAAACTTGGCATGCTATCATGGAGCGGCATCAACATGCCATGGTAAATTTTTTGTCCCATTTGGGGCAGGTTTGGGTATAAGCTTCTCACAACAAGCGTGATGGTTTCGGTAGGCAACGTACGTGCTACCTTTGGGGACGAAACGATATCTGTTGCCTCTTATTGCTTTGAAATTTTTTCGAGTGTCAACATAGAGCAACAATAGTGTTGTGTTCAATTTTGGATTTTTTTTGGGGTTCGTTTGGACATTTTTATACATTAACTGGGTTTTCTAAGCATTTTATGTGCATAATTCAAATTTGAACTACATGCACATTCTCTAGTGCATATAAACTGGTTGAAAAATCAAGTATGTGTCCTTGGGTGCATGCTTAGGTCCCATCTAAGAAATGGGAATGAATTTTAAACACCTTGCCACCATCACTCGGCCGCAAACATTGAGTTACCTAGTTTTTAAATTCTAGTAAATCCAAAACTTGTTTGAAATCAATGAAACCTGACATGCTATCATGGAGAGGCATCAACATGCCGTGGTAAAAAAAATTTCCATTTCGGCAGGTTTGGGTATAAACTTCTCACAAACCAGAGCTTCTCACAACTAGTGTGATGTTTTCGGTAGGGAATGTGCCACCTTCGGGGACGAAATGATATTCATTGCCTCTTATTGCTTTCAAAAAATTCGAGTGTCAACATAGAACAACAAGAGTGTTGTGTTGAATTTTGGAATTTTTTGGGGTTCATTTGGACATTTTTATACATTAACTGGGTTTTCTAGGCATTTTATGTGCATAATTCAAATTTGAACTACATGCACATTCTCCAGTGCATATAAGCTGGTTCAAAAATCAATATATGTGTCCTTGGGTGCATGCTTAGGTCCCATGCAAAAAATGGGAATGAATTTCAAACACCCTGCCACCGTCACCCGGCCGCAAACATTGAGATACCTGGTTTTAAATTCTAGTAAATCCAAATCTCGTCTGAAATTCATGAAACTTGGCATGCTATCATGGAGCGGCATCAACATGCCATGGTAAATTTTTTGTCCCATTTGGGGCAGGTTTGGGTATAAGCTTCTCACAAACGAGAGCTTCTCACAACAAGCGTGATGGTTTCAGTAGGGAACGTACGTGCTACCTTTGGTGATGAAACGATATCTGTTGCCTCTTATTGCTTTGAAATTTTTTCGAGTGTGAACATAGAACAACAATAGTGTTGTGTTCAATTTTGGATTTTTTTGGGTTCGTTTGGACATTTTTATACATTAACTGGGTTTTCTAAGCATTTTATGTGCATAATTCAAATTTGAACTACATGCACATTCTCTAGTGCATATAAACTGGTTGAAAAATCAAATATGTGTCCTTGGGTGCATGCTTAGGTCCCATCTAAGAAATGGGAATGAATTTTAAACACCCTGCCACCATCACTCGGCCGCAAACATTGAGATACCTGGTTTTTAAATCCTAGTAAATGCAAAACTCATCTGAAATTCATGAAACTTGGCATGCTATCATGGTGCGGCATCAACATGCCGTGGTAAATTTTTTGCCAACTTCCCCTGGTTTAATTCGATTGTCCCAGTTTAATTTGGTTTCTGCAGTTTAATTCGGTTTTTAAATATATAACACTCATCACAAACGTTTTAGTTAGAACACCCGTATGCAAACCGACAGCTTCCCCAGGAAGCCAAGGGAAAATGTGCCGAGCAAGATTTGTGTAGCTCTTGATAGCAAACGTTTTAGATAGAACACCCATATGCAAAGTGAGAGCAGCACAGGATTTGTGCATCCCTTCAACGCAAACGGTTGTTTTGGATGAGCCGTGTGCAACCACGTACAAACAATTATTGGGTATCTTGCCATTTGTCAAATTTGATGGATTTACATTTGTTGATCTAGTAACGTTGCCATTTTTCAATCCTTATAACACCGCGATTTTTCAAAATATGCAGCTAGAAATCATTAGCACTATCAACTAAAATTCAGTAATGAAGCATAGATTTCATTCATAGATTAAGCAATTGTTCTAAATTTATACAAACAGTTCAAATCGACAGCTGAATCGACCAAACTTCTCCCCAATTGTTGCCAACCACGTACTGAAATAGCTAGTTCAACTATATATACTAGCTAATTTTAAGTACGTTGTACAGTTCGACCACACATCTATAGTCAGATGAACTGAACACCTATAGGTGGCTACTACTACCACCACGGAGGGGCTTTGTGCTACTTCCAGCAGCCTCTCCTCTGCCGAGCGCGCTCACCCCCTCAGTAAGAGGCAGAGGAGGAGGAGGAGCCTACCGACGAGCTGGACAAATGTAATACGGTGCCTGCCGGTGCTGCATGTTCAGCGACGCTCGCCAGCTCGAACGCCCACTGCCGCTCCAGACGATCCCTCTCGAAGCGGCCGGACTGCTCGTAGATCTCCTGATTCCTTGCCTCTACGTCGGCGTGTGCTGCGGCCACTGCTGTGGTAAGTCTCTTTGCGTGCTTGACGAGGCGCTCCTCCTCCTCCCGTAGGAACTCGATGTAGCACGCAAGTGCACTGACGCATGTGCGGGCCTCCACCTCTGCATCCCGCCTTCGGGCCGCAACGGCGGAGCGGGTGATAATCACGGTGGTTGACGGTGGGCTGGTGGCCATGGCGGCTGACGATGGGGTGGCGGCCACGACCACCACCTCCCGCCTTCACACCGCGGTGGTGGAGCGGGTGATGGCCATGATGGCCGGCAGTGGGGTGGCGGCCACAACGGCCACCTCCCGCCTTCGGGCCGCTGCGGCGGAGCGGGAGATGGCCCTGGCTTTGGATGGTGGTGTGGCGGCAACAGCGGCCGATGGGGAGCGGCGGCGGAGCGTCTGGTGGGTGTTCCACGCAAACCCAACAGGGACGCCACGCGCACTACACTATGTTGGGGACTGTGCCACTGCCACAGTGTAGCCACCCAGCAGGAGCTGTCCTCTAATGACGGTGGAGTGGCTGAGCGACGACGACGGACCTGTGCCATTGGCGATTGTGGGAGAAGCAGATGAGATAAGCTATAGGGAGGGAGGGGAAAATGCGACGCAGGACTCGCCGGCTGTGAGGGTTTTTATAGCAGGCCGGTGAGCATTGCGATTTTGGGGGATTTCACCAAGTCGGGCGGGAAGCTTGCGCGGGAACCTGCAAGGTTGTGCAGGAACGGGCTCACCGACGATTCATTGGCGCCACAGTTTGGCCAAAAGAACGCCCTCGCGCGCTGCGCAAGCTTGCGTTGTAAGCCGTCTACGGCAGCGGGGTGACAAGACATGTGAGAGGACACGTTTAATAAAAAACGTTTGCGATTTAATTACCTACTATACCCCTGTCCTAGTTTATAAGTAGTTTTTAACTAATAAAATACGAATGCATGTCGCCAAAGATTATATCGTTGGAGTCGTATTTGAACATAGTTTCCAGCTATACAATTTTTGTAACATGCATTAACATTGTTTTGGTTAAATTTAAGGTTATATACCAGCAAGTGTTTGCCCGCAACACACACGGCTTATTCCATCACAAACAGCTCGGATGGATCAACTGTATGCCACGTATCGTACACGCAACTCTAATCTGATTCGTGATTGATGTCTCCGACACCGCTCACACAGTTTGTCTTATTTGCCACGTATCACTATGCCGTCCTCTACTCGCGTCCCTCGGCAAGCTCTGCTCGCTATTAGGCAACGCGGCACGCTCTGTCGCATCCGTTGGCACGCTCTACTCGCGTCTGTTGGCGCGCTCGACTAGTGGACAGCTTTTCCTTGCATGTTCAACTACTGTATGCATATATATACTAGCAAGATGCCCGTGCGTCGCACGGAACATCAAGATACATTTGTATGAGTAGTTTATCTTGTGAGAGAAAAGAATGAATGAGAGAAGTCCTTACCTACAAGTGTGGAGAGAGGTGTGGGTATATTTTTAGAAAATAGTCATAGTTTGCTTTCTAACCGTCATATATAGATCAGAGGGTCTATATTACACGATCGTAGGCACACCATCATCACCAACTCGGTCTTTTATAAGAGTAGAGATAGAGATGGTTGATCACTGTTGAGGCGATCGCGGAGCGCTCTGCTCGCGTCCCTCTGTGCGCGCTCTGCTAGGAGTTGGGCGTGCGCACGATCACGTCGAGGGCCCCATATGCATGCGGTTGCGCCACGCGCGTTGCCACGCGATGCAGTTACATGCAGCACGATGGAGTTACGCGCTGCAAATTAGAACCGCTATCAGGGCCTGCCGATATTCCTGGCCGTTCGGCTTCCCCTTTAATTCCCGCAGCCATTATAACCTTAGTCTCTTCAACCTTTCGATCGCGCCCCACAACACAACAAACACACCCACGATGACACATAGAGAGGGGATGTCCAGCGACGCTCCAATGGAGTTCGGCGAGCATAGAGTGGCGACCCACGCAAGGGAGACGGTTCTCTCGGTGGTGTACACCATCGACCCAGCTGTGGTGGACGACTACATCAACAGCGTTGAGCAGTTGCTTGCTCGAGACAAGTATAAGGTGGTTGGCATCGACCTCTAGTACACCACCGATCTCCCGGCATAGATCAGAAGGTTGCCGTCGCCCAGTTGTGCGTGGGCCATCATGTCCTCAACTACCACTACTGCATGGCCACGAAGCCTTGCGACCATTTCAACAGGTTTGTCAACAGCTCCGACTACAAGTTCGCCATGGTGGAAACCACCAACGATGTAAACGCGCTCCGTGTTACAGGCTTGGCCTGCAAGAACCTTTTCAAAATCCGTGACGACTACAGGGTCTGGGGTAGCAGGAAGGACTCCCTGGTCGAACTCGCCTCGGCCATCATCAACCCCTACTACGAAAAGATGAAGCAGGATGCCCAGAGAACAAGCCCCGTATCTTGGCACGGGGCCTGGATGCGGCAACTCGATGAACCTCACCTCAGGTTCGCGACCAAGAGTATGTACACATGCGACTAGATGCACAGGCGGATCATTGACACGAGGAAGTGCCTCGTTACCAAAATTGACGAGCCCGGATCGAGCCACAAGCAGAGTAAGCATCACAAGAAGTAGATGATGATCAGATGATCATTTATGCTAGTTAATCATGCATGTAATTTATAGTTTACTTTATTGTTGGTGTGTGGAAATGTCATGTGTGTAGTAGCCACCTATGTAAGTGGATGTTTAATTTGGTTATGCAAGCATGTCCTTATAAGTGTGTGTATATATATGTTGTTGTCCTGTATGCAATCCCATCGCACAACACACATGCCTTGTTAAGTTGAACCGTTTCTGTTCTCATGTGTCAACGCAAATAGTTCATCCGAGTGAACCGCATGCTGTATATCGCACACACCTTGATCTAGCTGACTGTTTCTTTTGTGTTGCCTAATCACAAACAGTTTATCCAAGTGAACTGTATGCTGTATATCGCACACACCTTCATCTGGCTGCCCTTTTCTTTTGTTTTGCCTAATCACAAACAGTTCATCCGAGTGAACCGTATGATGTGCATCGCACATGCCTTCATCTGGCTGCCCGTTTCTTTTGTTCCTCCTCATCACAAACAGTTAATTGGATTGAACCATATGCCCTTCATCGCACATGCACCTTTTTTGATGGTTTTCATACACCACCGTTTGTGATTATTGCATCGCGCACAGTTTCTCGAAGGGTCTCTGATCGTAGTGTCGCGTTAGCAGCATCCTGCAGTAGTGGTGGAATTAGTTCATTTTTATTATTAGGACAACAATAATACCTCCTTTCTTAGGGACACAATGAATGGGACTTACTCATCTACTATCAGCTATGGGATAGATTATACCTGCTTCGAGAAGCTTTAATATTTTAGTTCTTACCACCTCCTTCATCTTAGGATTTAATCGTCGTTGATGATCGAAACTGGTTTAGCATCAGGCTCCACATTAATTTTATGTTGACATAGAGTGGGACTGATTCCCTTAAGATCATCAAGAGTATATCCAATAGCAGCACAGTGCTTCCTTAGAGTTTATAATAATCTCCTTTCTTCATGCTCTGAAAGGTTAGCACTAATAATAACATGATATACCTTCTTTTCATCAAGATAAGAATATTTCAGTGTATCAGGAAATTATTTTAGTTCAAACACAGGATCACCTTTAGGTGGAGGAGGACCTCCAAGAGTTTCAACATGCAAATTGTGTTTAAGAATAGGTGGTCGATCAAAGAACATCTTATCTATTTCATTTCTTTCATTCAAGTGCATATCATTTTCATGGTATAGCAAATATTGTTTAATAGATCAGTAGGAGGTACGGCAATAGAAGCAAGACCAGTAATTTCATATTTACTAGACGATTCCTTTTCATGAGGTTGTCTACAAAAGTTAGAGAAATTAAACTCATGAGAAATATTACCAAAGTTAACGCTGACAGTTTCTTTAGCGTAATCAATCTTAGCATTAACAATGTTCAAGAAACGTCTACCAAATATTATGGGACAAACATCATCTTGTGGAGAACCAAGAACTATAAAATCAGTAGGGTATTTTATTTTTTCACACAAGACTTCAACATCTCTAACAATCCCAAGCGGTGTAATAGTATCTCTGTTCACAAGCTTAATTGTAACATCAATATCCTCTATTTCAGCAGGTGCAATACCATTCACAATTTCTTGATATAAGGTAAACGAGATAGCACTCACACTAGCGCCCAAATCACATAAGCCATGATAACAATATCTCCTATCTTAACTGAGACAATAGTCATCCCAACAACAGGTTTACTCTTATCTTTAGTATCATGCTTAGCAATTCTAGCGGCTTCACCACAAAAGTAAATAACATGCCCATCTGTATTATCGACATCGGCCAGAGATCTTTAACCATAGCAACGTTATGTTCAACTTTAATTTGTTCAGAGGGTCTAGGTGCTCTGATCTTACTTTTGTTGACCATGGTTGAAACCTTAGCATGTTCCTTTATCTTAACAGAAAAAGGTGGTTTCTCAATATAAGCAATAGGAACAAACTGGATCAACATTGTAAATGATAGTTTCATCTTTAACTATAACATGCTCCTCAATCTTTTTCTTTAACAGAGTGATGATATTTAAACCACTTCTCCTTAGGGAGATCAACATGAGTAGCAAACGATTCACAAAAAGAGGCTACTATCTCAGAGTCAAGTCCATATTTAGTGCTAAACTTATGAAAAGCTTCGGCATCCATAAAAGATTTGACACAATCAAACTCAAGTATTATACCTGACTCATTACCTTTGTCGAGTTCCCAATCTTCAGAGTTGTGTTTAATTCTTTCCAGAAGATCCGATCTGAATTCAATAGTTTTCTTCATAAAGGAGCCAGTTGAAGAAGAATCGAGCATGGTTTGATCATCATGAGAAAGGAGAGCATAAAAAATCTGTAAGATAATTTATTTTGGGAGCTCTTGATTGTGGTATGTGTACATCATGTAATTAAGCCTCCACCAAGCTTGAGCGATGCTTTCTCCTTCTCAAGGCCAATAATTATATATATAATTCCGATCATGATGAACCAGATGCATAGGATAAAACTTTTGATGAAATTCCAATTTCAATCGATTCCAATCCCACGTTACAATATCATCACATAGCCTTTGCCATGTCAATGCCTTTCCATTGAAATAAAGGGAAAACCTTATTCTTAACTTAATCTCTGGGTAAACCTGCAAGCTTAAATAATCCACAAACTTCATCCACATAGATTAGGTGCATATCAGGATGTAGCATTTCATCTCTTGCATAAGGATTAGCTAGCAGTTTCTATATCATACCCGAAGGAATCTCATAATAAATATTTTTAGTAGGTGCAGTAGGTTGGGAGAAACTCTTTGTGCTTCGGTCGAGGTGAAGATACCCCGAACAAACCCCTTAGAGGATTGTTTTCTATAGTAACAAGTAACAGTAAATTTCAGCATACCAAATTCCGCTTATCAGAGGCGCTTCACTGCCCAACAATAGTGCCAGAAAAGAGCCTTGATGACCCACAAGTATAGGGTATCAATCGTAGACCTTTTGATAAGTAAGAGTGTCGAACCCAACAAGGAGCAGAAGGAAATGACAAGCGGTTTTTAGCAAGGTATTTTCTGCAAGCACTGAAATTATTGGTAACGAGTAGTTTGATAGCAAGATAATTTATAACAAGTGACAAGTGGCAATAGAAACTAAGGTGCAGCAAGGTAGCCCAATCCTTTTTTTGCAAAGGACAGGCCGAAACGATCTCTTATAATAAGGTAAGCGTTCTTGAGGACACACGGGAATTTCATCTAGTCACTTTCATCATGTTCATTTGATTCACGTTCGCTACTTTGATAATTTGATATGTGGGTGGACCGGTGCTGGGGTGCAGTTCTTACTTGAACAAGCCTCCCACTTATGATTAACCTCTCTCGCAAGCATCCACAACTATGCAAGAAGAATTAAGATAAATCTAACCATAGCATTAAACATATGGATCCAAATCAGCCCCTTACGGAATAACACATAAACTTGGGTTTAAGCTTCTGTCACTCTAGCAAGCCATCATCTAATTACTACTCCAGAATGCATTCCCTTAGGCCCAAAGATGGTGAAGTGTCATGTAGTCGATGTTCACATAACACCACTAAGGGAATCAACAACATACATATCATCAAAATATCGAACGAATACCAAATTCACATGCTACTTATGACAAGACTTCTCCCATGTCCTCAAGAACAAAAGTAACCACTCACACAACATATTCATGTCCAATATCATAGGGGTATTGAATAGCATAATGGATATGAACATATTATCTTCCACCAAATAAACCAACTAGCATAAACTACAAGATGTAATCAACACTACTAGCAACCCACACGTACCAATCTGAGGTTTTGATATAAATATTGAATACGAGAGATGAACTAGGGTTTGAGATGAGATGGTGCTGGTGAAGATGTTGATGAAGATTGGTCCTCCCACAATGAGAGGTTTGTTGCTGATGACGATGGCTTCGATTTCTCCCTCCTGGAGGGAAGTTTCCCGGTGGAATCGCTCCGTCATAGAGCAAAAGTGTTCCTGCCCAAGTTCTGCCTCGAGACGGTGGTGATCCATCCCTAAAGTCTTCTCCCTATTTCATCTAGGGAAAATGGGCTTATATACCAGAAGATGGGCACCGTAGGCTGGCCAGGGCCCCCACAAG